>NC_040882.2:26638511-26691011 GCF_900634795.4 Betta splendens | reverse complement strand
GAGGGGGCCATGTGTGAGGAGGACTTCATCGAGGAGGCCAAGGTCATGATGTAAGGGTGGAGGCGATGGGAGGGCGCTCGGCGCCTCTGACAGCGGCTGACCCGTGTGTGTGTTGACCCGTCAGGAGGCTGTGCCACCCCAAGCTGGTGCAGCTGTACGGCGTTTGCCTGCAGCAGCGCCCCCTGCTGATCGTGGCGGAGTTCATGGACAACGGCTGCCTGCTGAACTTCCTGCGGCAGAAGGGTCGGAGCCTGAGGGACGCCTGGCTGCTGTCCATGTGCCAGGACGTGTGCGAGGGGATGGAGTACCTGGAGACGCACAGCTTCATCCACAGAGACCTGGTGAGTGCGAGCGTGTGCACTCTGAGCTGAACAAATGCAATGAAACCTCGCATCCGCTTCCGTTCATCATTCTCTCGTGCAGGCGGCCAGGAACTGTCTGGTCAGCGAGCACAACGTGGTGAAGGTCAGCGACTTCGGGATGACCAGGTGAGGTTTCATTTCTGGTCAACTCAAGGCAAGCTTTCTGATAATGACACATTTTCAAGCAACTATGGTTTATTTGACGTTAACACTAGAAACAAGAGAGACCAGTAACTGTGTCCAGAAATAAGAGCATCCCTAATGTTAATAATGATTACAAAATCCAGTTTTAAACATACTATACAAAATGTTTTTATCCCGTCAGAACATTTGACTCCTTGTGTTATTGAGTTGAAGGATAATAAGAAACAAAACTGCTTTGAATGTGTATTTGTACTAAAACGATCTAGTAAAGTATAGAAAATAAGAGATAAATAGATAGAAGCAGAAAGTGGCATCTGGTTGAAGCTCTGCTTTTTACTGTAGCCACCTCTACTTGTGGAAAGAATGACGGTCAACGCTTTTTTACATGTGACACAGGATGTTGTACGTGGTTGAGACAAACCACTCAACACATCCTGTGTACATGAAATATACATGTGTAACCTGAATGTGGCTATCGGCCCAGTGAATGCGTCTTCTCTTATCATGTTCCAAAACTACTTCATGGGAATCTACTTCATTTAAACTTGAAAACCTTTTTAGACATTGTGTTTCTTAAACCCTGTGTTTGTGTTTCCAGGTACGTTCTAGACAACCAGTACACCAGCTCCAGCGGCGCCAAGTTCCCAGTGAAGTGGTCTCCTCCTGAAGTTCTCCACTACAGTAAATACAGCAGCAAGTCGGACGTCTGGTCGTTTGGTGAGCAGCCACCGTCCCATTAGTCTGAACCCAGCTTCCTCCTCCCCTTTCAAATTAAAGCTAATGAACTCAGCTTTTTAGAGATACTAGATATTTACTTAACTCTCTGTACCTCTACGTAACTATTCTATAACTATCTAATCATAATTATCTGTCTAAATTATACAACTGTCCCAAATGCGTCACAGGCACTCATATGTTTGAAGCTAAATCACATGATGAACACGTCAGTGGTCTTAGAGCCTTGGTGCTGTGCAGGTGTGGTGATGTGGGAGATCTACTCTGAGGGCCGCACTCCCTTCGAGAACCGCTCCAACCTGGAGGTGGTTTCCGACATCACCAGAGGGATCCGTCTGTACCGGCCGCATCGCGCCTCGCACCCGCTCTACTCCATCATGTACCACTGCTGGCACGAGGTGCTCACTGCGTCGCTTCATGCTGTCTATTTGAGCACTGACCTGACGATGTTCCTAATTCTCCCCCTCGTGTCTGCTTCTCTTCTTCGGTGGTGGTGCAGACGGCTCAGGGACGGCCGTCTTTCTCCGAGCTGCTGGCAGAAATCAGAAAACTGGCAGAAAACCCCGATTAACTGGCACATATTCCAACATTTTGCTCACTTTCAAACTACTTTTCACTAGTTTTATGAACATACAAACAAACTGTATTTTGTCATTGTAAAATAATACTATTTTTTCATTAAAATATTCAGATAATCTGGTAATGGTTGATCATTCACTCACTGGTCACTGTCATTAACCCAAACACAGATGCTGCTGGTTTGCTGAAGAGATTATGATTGCATTTATTGCCAAATATTGCAGAAATTTAAATTATTGCAATTGTTTAAATGTAATTTTAGATATGAGTGTAAAATAAACATCACAATACACATCTGGTATTCAGGGGATTTAGAAACAAAAGTAATATTCAACTGTTTATCATCAACTGCAGTATTTAAAAAGTTTTAAAAACCAGTACAATGTACCTAAATACGAGTGTAATACTTGTAAACGGCAGAATATAAAAACTAAGAATGCGCATAGTGTGCGACCTGAAGTTGACATTTAATTAAGATCAATAAAAACAAATAAATTACACATAAATGGCCAACAGCGAATGCTGATGACGTCAGTGCTTGGTGGGAGGCGTCACTATGGCAACGCGTTGTCGGGTAATTGCGTGACGCAGGGTGTCCAGTGGTGTTCTCGGGTGACCGCCGTGGACGTAGTAACCTGCACGCGCGAAACGATACGTTACTCCAGTGTTTACGGTTAGAAGGCGCTAGAAGCGACGACCCGGAAGCTGCGGTGCACGCGCTCAAACAGGTGCTACATTTACGCAGACTTCAGCGGACAGCAGGTCAGTGTGTGCTGGAGTCTCTACGTCTCTTGCTTTAGTAAAAGTGTTGTTGTGTTTGAAGCGTTTAACAGCGTTTGTCAATGAAAGGATGAAACTGTCAGTTTGTCTATTGCGCATGTTTCATTTTCATCATCATTTTTGGCTGAATTAATTAATTAATTTTAAAAATATGTTTTAGTATCATTTTTTCTCTTAAGTTTTTTTTTTTTTTTTTTTTTTACTATTTTATTATGATTTACTGTTCCAATTCTTTTCCAGTAGGACATTTTTCAACTCACCATTTTATAATTTTTTTTTTATTCTTGCATTTTCTTAGTTACATTTGGAACCCTAAAATCGGCCTGATTGGATCATCCTCACCCCGGGGATGGAGCGCTATGAGTCGCTGGGCCTGGTCGGGGAGGGCAGCTACGGCACCGTGCTGAAGTGTCGCCATCGAGACACCGGCCGCCTCGTCGCCATCAAGAAGTTCACGGACTCCGACAGCGATAAGACGGTGAAGAAGATCGCCACCAGGGAGATCAAGCTGCTCAGGGTACCTGTCAATCACTCACCGTGGAGCATGAAACCTGAGCGGAGCAAAACACAATGCAACCTGTCAATCACAAGACAAACAGAGTCTACGTCTTATATTCGAACTACCAGCTTCTGTTTTCGTCAAAGAGCTGTGAAACTTGCAGGGAGGAAAATCACCATTAGATGAAAGTGTTACTGTGGCGTAAAGCTGTTTTTTTAATTTTAATGCTCATTTGCTCAGAAACTAAGTCACGACAACCTGGTGAACCTTCTGGAGGTGTGGAAGCGCCGCCGCCGCTGGTATCTGGTCTTCGAGTTCGTGGACCGGACGCTGCTGGACGATTTGGAGCAGCATCCGAAGGGGCTCGACCCGAACACCAGCCGTCAATATCTGTACCAGATCCTGAGAGCTGCGGCCTTTTGCCATGAGCGGAAGGTGAGAAGCAGCTCGGAGTCTCAAATCCAGCTCATAATGATATGAGGAGACTGATGACCTTCTGCTACTGGACCGTGCGTGGTCTGAACCATCACATTGGGTCAGAACCTGCATTCCTCACTTTGCAACCAGTTTAATTAACCCAACCAGAGGAACCACCCATTTAAACAGCAGCTGGGAGTCGTTCCTCACCGTGCTCCAGCCTCCTCCTGTTTCCTCAGATCGTCCATCGGGACATCAAACCAGAGAACGTCCTGGTGTCTCGGGCCGGCGTGGTGAAGCTGTGTGACTTTGGCCTGGCTCGCACCCTGCCTTCAGCCGCCGGGGGCGTCTACACCGACTACGTGGCCACGCGCTGGTACCGAGCTCCTGAGCTGCTGGTGGGAGACGCCCAGTACGGACGGTAGGTTCCGTTCAGGGTCTGCGTGAGGCGCTGCGGTTCTCCAGGCGCTGAGGAACCGGCTGTTCCTGTGTGCAGACCTGTGGACGTCTGGGCCGTCGGCTGCCTCTTTCTAGAGATGTTGACAGGGCAGCCTCTGTTTCCTGGAGACTCGGACCTCGACCAAATCTACCACATCATCGGATGCTTTGGTGAGCACACGCTTTACCCACACACACCTGCTGAAGGTTCTACCAGGTTCTGCTTCTTCTTCCAGGCAGCCTGACGGCTCATCACCAGCACGTGTTCCTCAGGAACCCTGTGTTTTCTGGGGTCAGACTGCCACAATGTTGTGTTGGAGCCCCGTTGCAGGACCGCTGCCCAGCCATCACACCCTCTGCCCTGGACCTGGCACAGGTCAGTGAGCGGGTCAGTGAGCGGGTCAGTGAGCGGGTCAGTGAACAGGTCAGTGAGCGGGTCAGTGAGCGGGTCAGTGAGCGGGTCAGTGACCCGGTCAGTGAGCGGGTCAGTGAGCGGGTCAGTAGGCGGGTCAGTGAGCGGGTCAGTGAGCGGGTCAGTAGGCGGGTCAGTGACTCGGTCAGTGAGCGGGTCAGTGAGCGGGTCAGTGAGCGGGTCAGTGACCCGGTCAGTGAGCGGGTCAGTGAGCGGGTCAGTGACCCGGTCAGTGAGCGGGTCAGTGAGCGGGTCAGTGAGCGGGTCAGTGACCCGGTCAGTGACCCGGTCAGTGAGCGGGTCAGTGAGCAGGTCAGCATCGCAGCGGCGCCGTGGGGGCTCGGCTGTGGGGAGGGAACAAGTCCTGGACAAGTGCTCGGCCCACGTTTACATAGTGAGGTCACTGAGGGGATGAGGTCCACATACTTTTACTGCTGCTTTTTAACTGAAGGGCCACTGTTGCCCACAATTAGATATTTCATAAATCTGATATATTTCTGCAGCTCTAGGTTCTACAGTATGTAGACGTCAACAGGTTCAGGAGTACAAATCCTGCTTTGTCTCTATTGTCATAATGTCAGAACAGTTAGTCCATCATGATGGTGGTCGACCACTGTCCACGCAGCACTGAGGACCGTCCACAGAGCGACATAAACCGCCTGCCTGCTGTGTCAGAGCTGTGGAGGTTGAAGGCAGTGTCTCAGAATGATCGCAGATGTTCAGACGCGTCAGGCACAAACTGCTGCGTGGTTTTTCAGGCTGACCACATCCTGGGGACCTGATTTAACTTGACTTAACTGACAAGTCATCAGTCTTTGTTGAAGGGAATATAAACACAAAACTAGAAATACATTTAAAATAAACTGACTAAAGCTCTGACTGTGTCCACATTAAATAAACCATAGCTCCGCTGACATTAAAACACATACAGGAGTTAATGATCAGAAATCCAGCTGTTCATTCATTCTGTTGTGTCTTTTGTAGCGCTGTCTGCAGATGGATCCAGAAGGACGAGCTCAGTGTTCACAGCTTCTGGAACATCCTCTGTTCACTCTGGACTGTTTCCACATCAGGTACATCCATGTGTTTGTTCACTATGCAGACGGTACAGCTGCTGCTTTGACAGAACAATCTGGTCTGACGGACTTTAACTTTGTGAATCTACACAGGTTCATGGAGGAGCTGAATGCGAAGATCCAAAAAGAACACAGAGAAAACGCTACCCTTCCCAAAATAATGAAAACCCCAAGACAAGATAAGAATGATGGGAATGACAAAAAGCCCAGAGGCAAGAACAGGAAACCTCCTGGAGCTGTGGATGAGAAGGTTCTGAGAGGAACGGAGCAGAACGACGAGAAGCAGGAGAAAATGAGAGGAAAGCAGCCGTCAAGCCTCCCTAGAACCGTAGGGAATAAATCAGGTTCTTTAGTGTCCAGACAGTCCAGGTTCTACAATACAACAAGGGCTTCAATGAGCACAAAAGGAAAAGCCTCTGGTTCAGAATCCAGACACCAACCTGATGTTTGTACAATAGCAGAAGGCTTTTCTTCTGATTTACCTGAAGCTCCCGCAAATGGGAGCGATTTGAAAGATGTTTCATCAGAGGCCGAACAAGACTGTTTAAAGGTGCCAGAAAACCGAGAAGCCGCTCGTTGCATTAGTTTACACAGTGGCTGCCGAAGCACCGCGGAGACGAACGTGATGGACGTGAGCAGAACCTTTAAATCAGAGACGAGTCAGGGGTTTTGGAGGAGCAGGAGCACCTCCCACACGCACGTAGCCACACGTCCTGAAGCCGCGCGTCCCGAAGCCGCGCGTCCCGAAGCCGCGCGTCCCGAAGCCGTGCGTCCCGAAACCACGCGTCCCGAAACCACGCGTCCCGAAACCACGCGTCCCGAAGCCACGCGTCCTGAAGCCACGCGTCCTGAAGCCACGTTTCCTGAAACCACGCGTCCTGAGGCCACGGCCTCGGGGCGTCCGGGCGGCGGTCCGACGCTCCACGCGCCTCCTCTGACGGGCGACGGCGCTGCAGGAACCCAGGAGGATCTATGGCAGCCAACAGCTCGGCCGCTGCTGGCTCAAAGCCCACTCTCCAGCCTGGCACCTCGGCCTGCACTGACCCCAGGCCTTAGAGCCTGGACAGGGGGCTTCGTCCTGCACAACATGGACACCATGATACTGAATGAGTTCACGCATGAGTCCGATCCACCTCCCGCTCCCTCGTCGCCTCCTCTGCTGCTTCCTCCACCTCCCACGCCTCTCATTCCCTCCTTCTCCTTCATCGGTGCCAGCAGCCCCCCTCTCAGCGATCACCTCCCCCTGGAGACGGGTTTCCACCCTGTGGGCCTCAGCCTGAGGTACAAACGCCCTCACAGCATGGACCTTAAACCCTAGAACCACCACCGTGGGCTCATTTGGGCCCAAATCCTGCCTGAGCTCATGGAGGGTATTTTGACTACAAACAGATTCACCTTCTGAGGTGAAGCCACATTAGTCTGCTGTCATGCGGTTAATGAGTGAATGCTGATCCAGCGATTTGCCGTGACATGAGAGGAGTGCAGTGACAGACCAGTGAAACCCCAGCTGAGTCTCTGTGTGTTTGCAGATATGGGGAGAGGCCGCGGCGTCACGGAGGCATTTCCAGTCGACCGGGACGTCCGTCACTGACGACTCCCATTACAGCGTCGCAGGTGGAGCACAGCTAGAAGTGCATGTTTTGGTTTGTACGGAATCAAAACCGAAAACCAGCTGTTCTGAACCCTTTCAGGTGTCAGATAAGAGTCTGATGGTGGAACAGTCTGATGACTGTAACTTTGTGCACAGCGGGGGTCCTGCGGAGCCCACGAAGGTTGACGCCTGTTTCCCAGATGTGCCCATTGTGGGGCTGTCGGAGCTCAGAGGAAGAGACGGTACAATCGCCACAGACACAGCCCTGGTCCCAAAATAACCCAAAAAAAAGGCTGATTTATGGAACATTAGCAGAGCCGTCATTATATTGTTATGTGATCCCAAAAACCAAATTTAAAGTCAAGTTAAAAGCTGAATTTTACAGCCAAACACAGGATATTTGACACTGCTGCAGTTTTGTCCACACAAATCACAAATTGAGCCACATGTTGTCTCCAAATAAGTCAAGTCTCTGGAAACGTAATTCTTAAACTCAACCTTCATACATTGTTCTGAATAAGAAATGACCCAACAACAGAACTAAACACATGTATAAATACTTCCTTCAGAAATCAGACTGTACCCACTGTCGGTTGTTTATAAGACCAGTGTAATGTGAGGAATATCTGACTGTGGCTGTTCTTGGGCTCAGGTCTGAGCTGTTGTTACATCCTGACAAAATAACCAGATTTTTCCAATGTTTTTTAGGTAAAAAAAAGGGTCATCGCTAAAGATCAGAAGAAAAGCAGACATCCATCATCAGAACCACAGCAGTGCAGACGCGACAGCCCTGATACGAGCCACACACAAAAGCATTAACATCCTCACTTTTATTATCAGTCCACTGATTATTACCAGACTGACATTAACATTAACACAATCACTTGAAAGTATTACGATAAAAAATGAATTATTTTGTTTTTTAACTGAACAATTCTCAAGACATGTACAGTAATGTAGTTTGCTGGAATTGTAGTGAATAAATATTGTCTGACAGTGAAGCTCATGGCTACAGCTGCTGTTACAGACATCTGTCAATCATCTTTGTTTTCATGATTCGTCACTGGAATCTGAGGAAAACAAACCTACATTCCACCTGTTCCCATTTAAAGCCTTTACAGGTGTTGGCGCCATCTCGTCGCTGTCTGATGGTGCACTGTAACCATGGTAACCGTGTCCTCTGCTGTTGGACAACAGGTAGGCGAGGAGGCGGGCAGCGAGGTCGGACTGGGTGTCGGGGACTGGTCCCGGTCCTGGTCCTGGTGCCGGGTTTGGCTCTGGTGTGACTGGAGTGACTGGTGTGACTGGAGTGACCGGTGCTCCAGTGATTTTGGCACCTGTCATGTGGACTGTTGGCTTTTCAGTCGTAGTCACTACCTGCTCAAGATTTACACTTAAAATAAGGCTGACGGAATCAAATCTATTGTTACAGTACAGAGTTATGTCATGATGTCTAACCATCGACATGCTACACATGGTTAGCGCTCGCGCTTCTTGCAGCTTCAGGATGATTCAACAGCACGTCATTTATTAGGTAAAAGATGAACGCTAAATGAACAAACATGTTTATTTCTTTCATTTAGATGTTGTTTTGTGTTCTGTACATTCATCCCCACAGGATGGAGCGTAATGAGAACTCACCGCTGGGGACAACGTAGTGGTGGGGCCCTCTGTGGGGACGGGTGGGGGGGCGACTTCTGTCCCTGTGGTGTCAGGTTGTGAAAAGAACATGCAGGTGTCGTCCACAGCAGAACCATCAATCTCTGGAAGCTCGTAATCCAGTGGAGACAAGGACTGAGCTGAAGGACACAAATTATTAATGTCTTCACTTAATCCACGCAGACACGTGTTGCTGGCGTTGGTCTGACAGACGTGTTGCATCACATCAGGAAGCACTGTGTCTGCATGTTTAATGAAGTACAGCATGAAGCAGCAAAGAACCAAAACGTTAAATGAACCACAGATACTGAAAGGCCTGAGCCGGGTCAGCTGTGGTCCAGTAGCCGCCGCCCGCTGCCATCTGAGCCTCAGCCTGAGCTGCATATTTCATTAGGACATGAGGTCTGAGGCGTCCTCGGCTTTTGTTCTAGTCCTTTTTTGTACATGCAACAAAAGCCTTGGTCCAAAGCAGTTACAAAGCTCCACTGTCTAATCCGTGGTACAGTACGTGCTGCACTGGATCCTCCTTACGGTCAAAACCTGAGGTTCAGTGTATCTGTTACTCACCATGTGTCCAGTTGATGCTCTGAAGTGTGAAGAGGAAGAGGAGGAAAAAACCTGCCAGAGAAGTTGAGCTGCAGGACATGACTGAGTGCAGAGAAAGAGGGAATCATGAATCTAAAGGAAGTAAAGGTGCAGATGGAGAAGAGAGCAGCGGCTTCAGACCGAGCTGACGAGGAGAGAAAAGGGAGGAGGCTGAAGGGGCGACGTCTAGACGAGTGCCTTCAGGCAGGTCTGATGGTGTTTGTGTTGCAACGGAGTAAAGCCGTGTTGATCCTCGAGCAGCATCTACGAACAAGGAACTGATCAAAGCTTTTAACCCTTCAGTCGCTCCATGGCCTCAAAATGAGCTTAAAATGATAAATCTGTGTGTCATTAAGACTTTATTCACTTCAGAGGAAAAGGTTGCATCATCTACTTTAGTTGAGACAAACCTGCAGGCTTCAGTGCCTTGCTCAACGGAACGTCAGCAGATTTAGGAAACATCTGCTTAACTTTGGTTAATAAGTTAATAACTTCCCACAGCTCAGTCTCTACCTGCATCTCAGCCATTAACACATTTCCCAACATCGTGTTCTGGAGTGTTGGGGCGTCGCCACTTCACCAGGTGTGCGTTTGTGTTCATCGTCTTATCTAAACAAAGGGAGGATCATGAGCAGAGTCTGTGGTGACACACAAACATGTCCAGATGTTCCAGATGTTCACAGTTACGTCTTCTTACAGTGTGTTAAATGTGACTGATAACAGCTAAGGCCAATGCTAAAACACTAAACTTAAACACAGGACGTGGTTGTGAGCAACATGCTAACATTAGCATGTTGCTAAAGAGCAGCAGTTTCCCACAGCACTAATGAAAGCTGTTTCTAGAGCATAGACTTGAATCACATGGTTACACTTCTGCATAAATATTTAATGTTGTAATCGTTCATTTGTGAGGAGTCGCAGTCAGCTGGTCTCTGGTGGATGTTGGTCAGACATTTTTATGGAAAAGTCTTTTGGGATGTGATTCATTCATCGTGCTGGTTTTATCTTCTCAGTGTTTATGAGCAGACGAAGATGCTTCAACTTTAACTTGATATTTTAATAACTGGTGGATGGAAAAGCTTTACCTGCTTAGAAATGTCAGAAATTCAACATTTGTACATAACTTTATAAATAAACACTGGCTCAGATTACATTTGGCTCCGATCTTACAACAGTGACGTTCTCCAGCGTTAGTTTGGACTGAATACACAATCAATACGTTAGTCTTTTGTAACTAATCTACAAATAATGCCATTGTTCCAACAGGTCGTCCATGTTACGCATGGAGTGTAGAATCACATTCAATCATAATGAGAAATCAAAACCGTTTAATATCCATAACGTGTTGCTCAGCATTAGTACAGGTGAGACACAGATCCAAACGCTTCTGCGTCGCTGCTTCAGGTGAACTTTCTGATAAAGCGCAGTTTGAGGTAAGTAATGATGAGGAAGCAGATGGTCATGATGATCAGAGCCAAGTGGTTCTGCCACAGGCTCCACGTGGAGTAGTCCACACCCTGGTTGGTCAGGAACTGCTCCCCCGTGCAACTGGAAACAGCAGAAAGGTTCCTCAGTGGTCGAGGAGGGATTCAGACAGTTACTGACGCGTAACCGAGAAACCAGAGGTCGGCTCCCTCATAAAACCTGACATGTTTGGAACGTTCTAAAGAAATAACGCAAGTACAGGCTCATGTAGATGAAAGCTGTAAATAAACTAAAAACTACAATAAATGTGCAAATATTTAACCAGTAGAATTTTCCAGTTAATTTAAAGCATTAATTGATTTTAGAAAATGTTGAATTGGACGCTGTGGTTAAATCAATTCACTTCCTGTTGGTGTAATGTGCCTCCATCACCACCTGGTGGAACCGTTTGGGTTCTTTTTCACATCGTGTTACATGCCACTTTGAAATGAAGCAGGTTTGGACAGACTCATCCATCACATAGTTTGTGTCAGTACTTTCTTACATGATTCCAGTTGCATTGATGCCATTCATCCCTTCACAGAATTTCAGGCCACGGAACTCGTTGATTTCCAGAGCCTGCAGAGACAAGATAACATTACTAAATATTATTTACACCAATCCAGTTTCATAAGATTTTAGATGTACAGACATTTTTTTCATTATATTTTGTGTGAGGACAAAAAGAGAAATGTGCTGAGAATTTGACAGCGCTGGACTGATCCAGATGCTTTAAATCACAGGATCAAATCATCATTGGAATAAAACCCATAAAACAAAGCTTTTAGAGAAACAGAAGGAAGGTTTGGCTGCAGGAGTATGTGTGTGTGTGTGTGTGTGTGTGTGTGTGTGTACATACGGTCAGGCCGTATCGTGGTATACTCAGGTATTTTAACCAGGCCAACCAGCTCACAATGGAGGGAAGGTTCACCAGCAACCCTGCAAAGATCTGCAGAAAAACAGAGAGGAGGGTTTCATTGAGCTGCTCAGCAGGGAGTCTGGCGGTTCCTGCTGATGTTCACCATCATGAAGACGCAGGCGATGGTCATGAAGATGTTGGCGATGGCCACCACTGTCTGGTCGGCTGAGATGGCCAGAGCCATGGCGGTGGCCGTGTAGGCCGCCAGAATGACCGTGAAGGTGAAGAGGAAGAAGGCCTCGGCTGTGGGCTTCAAACCTGGCAAACACAAACCAGCCGTCAGGGAAACGGAGCTCACAGTAGGTCTGAGGCACGAGGAGGAGGAGTTCTGCACCAATCATGAAGTACGCCACGCAGCTGAAGACGATGGGGGGGATGGTCCTCAGAGTCAGGATGTCAGACAGGACCTTCGACAGGAAGTAGACCGACAGCCTGTAGTAGCCGCTGATGTACTCGTGGCTGTGGAGAATAAAAGCCTAGTAAACTCATGAAGCCAAACATCTGGCCATAAAAAGCCTCCGAGCTGCACCCACGTGAAGATCTTCCTCTCCGAGATGAAGAGTTCAGCAGATGACAGGGATCCGAAACACTGGTTCACGATGATGAAGAACAAAGCTCCAAACCTGAAACAACGGTCTGTTCAATGACGGCGCTGTGGTTTAGGACTGGGCCCACGTAATGGAGCCAACCCTTGGACCTCATCCTGGCGCTGACCACACCTGCTGCATCGTACCGGTTTTGAATTCCACTTTGATCGTTCTTCACGCCAAAGAAGATGGCTCCTACGACCAGAGCCAGGAACAAGGTCACCGAAACCTGAGCAGAGTAAGGCAGCGTTGGTCGGAGGCGGGTCATCAATCAGCTGCAGGACCTCGTGTGCAGCAGAGCTGCTCCAACCTGAGCTACGGAGGTCTGAGGATTGAGCAGGATGTTTTTGAACGTTCTCTTCAGGACCCATCTGAACTGAGTCAGGAAGTTGGTGTTGTAGGTGATGGTTCTGGACGGAGCAGTGCTGCTCATCTGCTTCCCCTCGATGATCCTCTCTGAACAACAATGAGACTCACTTACTCCCTTTATGAGCCAGTGTGTGGCCGCTGGGCAGTCTGTACTCACCCAGCTCTGCTTTGGTCTGTTTATAGTAGTGGCAGTTTCTGTACTCCTCCACCAGTTTGTCCTCAATCCCTCGTCTCGACATGGATATGGAGTCAGACTCTGGATCCAGCTCTGGACAAAAGACAAAGTCAATCATGAACATCCAGCTCTAATGTCAGCTACCACTGCAGTAACACGTCTCACATTGAATATGGGTTAAAATCTGATCTAAACCTAAGAATAAAACTTCCAGCTCAAGCTTCATAACCACCTTCGTACCTTCACTGTCCATTTTGCCGAGAGCAACCGCAGTCGAGTCTCCGTTAATGACATCCAGGAAGAAGTCTGCAGGGTTGTTGTGGGGCTCACAGGTGTATCCTGGGAAATGGAGTCCCAAAGGCATTTGTATGAAGCTCCTTGAAGTGACTTTGGATCAGTGTCAGGCTCTTGTTCCTACCGATGTCTGAGAAGTAGTCCAGAGCGGACGGTGCCGGGCCGTGGTAAACCTGGACACAGCAACAGGATTGTTTACTTCCTGCTACATTAAACGCGTCTTCAGGAAAACGGCTGCTGTGTGAGTGACCTGTTTCCCTTGGACGAGCAGAGTGAGGCTGTCGAACAGGCGGTAGATGGAGTATCGAGGCTGGTGGATGGACAGGATGATGGTGCGACCGTTTCTTGCCATTCTGCAGAAAGAGAAGAAGAAGAAAAGCAAGAATCACTGTCTACTGCATCACATCAGTCAGTGGCTTCACTGGAACAAGGTCCAGGTTCAGCTTCTGTGTTTGCTGGAGAATAGCTATTGTTGATGGGACTTAAAGGAGCAGGAAGTGTGATGTTGCTGTGGAAGTCAAGGCGGATGTTTCTGGCCTGAGCTCGGTCGTAATGATCAGCGTGAATGACGGGTGGAGTGGGTTCACGGGAGCCAGAACAAAGGGTGCAGCGTTCTGTGGCCGTGACCCTGACTCCACATGGACCCGACTGCTGAATGTGTAGCTGAGGTGCAGCGTGGGCCAGTGCTGGATCAGGCAGGCTGAGGGGGTCCAACCTCTTGAGCAGCAGCAGCACAGAGTTGGCGGTGCTGGCGTCGAGGCCGGTGGTGGGTTCGTCCAGGAAGAGGACGGGCGGGTCGATGATCAGCTCCATGCCGATGTTCGTCCTCTTCCTTTCGCCTCCAGAGACGCCTCGAATCAGCTGGGTGCCGACCTGGAGACGCACACAAGCATGCAGGTACACACACACACACACGTGTACGCACACACACACACGGGTACACACACGGGTACACACACGGGTACACACGCGGGCACACACACACACACACACACACACACACACACACACACACACACACACACACACACACCATTAACAGGTACACACATACACACACACACGGGTACACACAGGTAAACACACACCATTAACAGGTACACACACACAAATAACAGGTACACACACACAAATAACAGGTACACACACACACCCACACACACACACGGGTACACCCACACACACACACGGGTACACCCACACACACACACGGGTACACACACACACACACACACACACACACACACACACACACACACACACACACACGTACACACACACACACGTACACACACGTACACACACACACACACGGGTGCACACACACACACACACGTACACACACACACACGGGTACACACACGTAAACACACACACACACCCCTATAAGTGCTTCATATCCCCCTCCCCGCGGCTCGTTTTGCTGGGGTCTCCGTCGCCCCGTGCTCCTCACCCTGGAGTCGGCCACTCGGCTCAGGCCCAGCTCCTGGATCAGTTTGTTGACCTTCTGCTCCTTATCTCGCTGGGAGATGCTTGATGGGAGACGAAGCGCCGCCGAGAAGCTGAAGTTCTCTCTGACGGTCAGAGTCCCCATCACCACGTCGTCCTGCAGAGCAACAGCCAGCAACCGGTGACAGACTCATTAGTCCCTTGATGGTTTGGGCTGATTAGTGAACGTGTGAATGACTGTTCCAGGGTCCATTTGTTTTTGTTCTCTCTTTTCCTGCTCGGACCAGGAAACGCTCCCAAATCCCACTCACAATAACGTTTCCTGCCTCAGAGCTGCCTCCCGGGGCTCTGACATCCTGTCTGTCTTCCTGCCCGTCTCACTCACCTGCACCACGTATCCAGACAGACACTTGAAGTTTGGAGGCTGCGGAGCTCCGTCGATCAGAACCTCTCCTGACAGGCCTGCCGGGTCCTTCCTGGCTGCCAGAACATCCAAGAACCTGAAGGACAAACAGGAAACGGCTCCAGAATTAAATGTTCAGCTGCATGTTCCACATCAAGTTGCTTTATGCAGCATGATGTGGATCTTAGTCCTCTGAATATAAACCATGACACTCACGATGACTTCCCACTTCCAGTTGCTCCCATAATTGCATTGAGACCCGGTTTCATGATCCCACTGAAACAAAATGCACAATTTTTTACATAACAATGAAGCTTGGAAACAGATCACAGAGTGGAAGAGCAGCCGAATCCTCAACATGTTTGGTGCCACCAAACCCAGTAAGTTCCAATCACATCACATCACATTGTGTATTAAAATGAAGGAAAAAACATGACACATCACATTCACATCTTTCACCTCCATCTGCTCTTCTGACTGAGTTGAGCAGGATGTGATCAGCATATTACTTCAAATGCTGATTTCAATCCCTCAGTGTTTCAGGAACTGAAAGTCTGACAGGCTGATGATGATGACGCGAGGCTGGTTTGTGTGTGTTGGTGTTTTTCTGCTGACTTGTAACTAACTAAAAAACTAACTTTTTTTAATAATCAGACTATGACTCAGCTCATTTTACATGACACCAACCTTAACCATGACACTGCAGATTAGTTTCCCTTAATTTAAAACAGAAGATGGATCTAAATCAAAATACTTGTCCAACTAAAGCATGTTGTTGTTCAAGTTTTTCCCCAAGTTGAGACTCAAGCTCTGAAATAATAATGAACCACTAAGAGTGAAACCTTTAAAAAGGACAGCTCACGTTTTGATGAGGACAAAGTCATCTTTGACACAATTGCTTTATGACGGGGGATGTGCTGCAGTCGGACACAGCAGCGACAGCAGCACATCACACAGAACCTGTTCTGTATCTGTTCTCCAGCCTCAGGTCGGGTTCTTCACCATTCACATACACCGACAGCTTTAAGCACAAAAAGCAGTGACGACCTTTGTTTCTCAGACAGACAGATTTACTGGAGCAATAAAAGTTCCTCAGCATCTGAGAAACACAAGTTTAACTTCATGATAAACTGCTCGGACTGAACGTGCCTTCAACTTTGACTCAGTATGGTCAATGATTACACACACACACACACACACACACACACACACACACACACACACACACACACACACACACGCACGCACACGCACACACACGCACACGCACGCACACGCACACACACGCACACACACGCACACACACGCACACACACGCACACACACGCACACACACGCACACCAATAAAAGCAGAGCTACCACTCGCCATAAACGCAACACATACTGTACAAACACACACGTTGCTCTTTGACCCACTGCATTTTTCATAACATACATATATAACCAAACACTTTGAACCTTTTCATAACAGAGCAGACTGAGACTGTGATTGGTGGGAGGTTTGGTCACATGGTCACAGCTTTCGACTAATGACTAAACTAAATACACTGAAGCACGTTTGAAAGTTAGTAAATATTACTGGTTTAAGAATTAAAGCGCTGCAGCCAACGCAGCAACAGAACTGACGTGCGCACAACGCTAACACACTCCTGCTGGTGGGAAGCTCATCGCTTGATTCATCAACACAAGACAGTAGGGTTCATCCTCAGGCGATCATGAACTTCAGTCAGAGCATCCGGTCACTGTCCGTTTGTTGCTTTAAGCTGAAAGTCAGCGTTTGTGTGTGAAAAGTCAGAACCTGCCTTAACAAAGCAAACTTCCTTCCCAACATGTGTGTGTGCGTTTGATCCGAGCCCCCTTGATCGTGTCACGTTTGCCTCCAGACCGGCCGCCTGTCGGCACGTAGGCACGCACGGCTTCCACAGCTGAACCTGCTGCAGCAGGTCAGCACAGACAACACACACACACACACACACACACATACACACACACACACACACACACACACACACACACACACACACACACACACACACACACACAGAGCGCTGGTTGGGGGTTCATCCTCTGGGAACCTGGAGCTAAACAGCCTGTTAGACGCTTCATGCAGCTGCTTGGACGGAGGTGACTGCTCAAACGTCACATATTACAAAAGCACGGATGGATTCGATGGCCACGTTCTGCAGCACTCACTTGAGGTCGATGAGGATGTCCTTGGTCGTAGTTTTCTTCAGACAAAACAAGCTTCTTCCCTGCTTCACCTTGTAGTGGATGTTGTGGAAGCTGACAGTGGCTCCATGCTGGTTCCCCACACCTGCAGACTGAACGGTCCAAGCATCTCCATTATTAGCGTCACGGAGGAGAAGCAGCTGCATCTGGACGGTACCTGCTGTGATGAGGCTCCGTTCGGCCCAGAGTCCGTCTTCACCCGCTTCTCCGACATCCTCCAAACGCTTTGGCCCTCGACGCTTCCAACACAGGAACGTCCAAGATTAGAACCCGCAAGTTGTACTGATGTGTGAGCTGGATGCTCAACACCTGCTCTGATCTGAAGGTAAATCTGCAAAAGTCCAACTTGAGCAACTCTGTTTATGGCGAGTTTGTCATTTAACTAAAAAGCACTAAAACAGAGAACCTCTAAACTATTGTTCTACCCTTCTGTTCCACACCTGATGAACGGAACGGACTGAATTATTCAGCTGCATGTTTAAGCCTCACCTGCAGTAGCCGCACGATCCGAGTGAGAGGAGCTGCTGACAGACATGAAGCAGGGAGGACTCTGAGCAGGAGAGTCAGAGCGGTTTACAGCCAAGTCACGGTCCGAGCAGGAGGACGAGCCTGGACAGTGTGACTCACTCACTCCCTCTCACTTCCCTGTGAGCAGCTGAAGCTTTATTACGTCAGTGCAAACGCTGCTTAATAGTAAGAATGGCCCTCGCTCTCAGGACCTGCAGCTTCAGGACGAGCTCCACAAATTCCCCTCATCTACCACTTGCTTGTTCAGTTTATCTGGTTTTGTAGTGATGTCCTCCGGTCGAGGCAGAGAAACCCCACAAACAGTTCAGTGTCTCCCCCCGTGAATCTTAAAACAGGAAGTGCCCCAAAAAAACACACTTAAGTTTCAACCACATATCAATATACTCTGCAAAGAGCAGCCACTGTGGCGTCAGATACAGTGGAGTGTAGATGGTTTCCTCCGGTTCCTCTGAAGAAACAGCGCACACTGAGTGAGTGTCTACAGCCACACAACTGTATTCTTTACAGCTTGTGGTCAGTGTGACAGAAATCACAGGTTAAAGCACATTTCCTCCTAAAGGCCGTGGTGTAAAAGCAGCGGCCCGGTTCTTACCAACACTCTGTCCACTCCCTGAGTCAAAGCGTTACACAAGAGCGACACCATAAAACGGAAGCAAACTCCTGCAGCGTGAAACGCAACAGCAGCGGACGGAGGCTGAGGTGCACATGATTGGGCTGCGATTGTTTGCAGCTGGTTGTTGGTTGGTGACCGTGTGTGAGGGAATTAAACTGAACAGCATCACAATAAACAAGCAGGTCAGTAAAATAGACAACATTCATTATTTTTAACCTATTCCTTATATTTTTATTCCCTTAGAAAAAGTCCTGTTGCTTCATTATGGGAAAGCTGTAGTTTTCTTATTGCTGCCATTTTATGTAACTTCTACAGTTCTACATTATATTTCAGATAGAATGATTAACTTTGTTTATCTGAGAGCTGTTGATACGTTTCAAGTTAAAACATTTTAAGGTGCATAAAACCAAAGCCTGCACAGGAACTGAGGCAGGTTGATGGTTGATATCTGTTCTTCCTCCTCATTATTTCAGTTGAAGGAACTGTTTGAGACCAAGAGAACTAAAAAGATGGATATTGGAAAAGGTGCGGAGAAATTTATTTAACACTGTTCCCGCATGATTCATCTCAGACGTTTGTGGTTGTTTAAAAGCAGCAGCGCCCTCTGCTGGTCAATAACGACACAGCAGCAACTAGAGCTGGAGACGTGGGAAAATGCATCATACACACAGAGTAGTAGAACTAACTCAGTAGCTACAACATCGCTAGTACACAGAATCAAGTAATGAGTGTCTGATTCAGATTCTAGCAGCGAAGTGCGTCTACTCACCGTTACCGGCGGAACCCGGGACTCCTGGATGCTACAGAACATGTACGCTGAGTTTTAAACTGTGGTCAGTTTAACTGTAAACAGATAATACTTGTATTATAATATTTGTAAATTTGTACACACACACACACACACACACACACACACACACACACACACACACACACACACACACACACACACACACACACTCTCTCCAGGTCAGAGCTCTAGTTTCTGTGAACGCCTCACGTGCGACTCTTTCAATCAGTATATGTGTCGCTGCCGTGTTTTTACTGCGTCTACGTAAAGGAATCAGAGGAACCTGGAGGCCTGAAAGGCCTGAAGAGCCCAGCTGCTGTCTGACACCAAGTCCAACCAGGAGAACTGTGTGACACTAAACATGCTGAAATCTCAGCAGCTCTGGGTTCAGTTTAACATGTGAGAGTGGGTTAATGTGATGTTCTGCTCCATGAAAGCAACAAACCAGCTGGTCCAGTTACACACTTTAACCACTGAGTCTCCTGAGAGTCACATCTTTACTTTATGGATCTACCTCATGGGTCAGAGTCTGGTTCAGTTACACCAACACATGGGTCAGATCCACGTTACACAAAGAGACACCACCACAGGAATTATTCATTTATTTATACAATACAATCAACTTCGACCTTCTTCATTGAAACAGATTTGTTTCTGTAGTTTTTTTTTTTGCTCTTGGTCGTCTTTCATACTTGGTATCAGTGTTTTTATCGGACCTTTGGTTTCACTGGGTTCCAGCAACATGACAGACCTGAGGTAAAACTACAGCCAGCGCGTTTGAATTAGGAGACGGCAGCAAACGTCACGTCTGTTGGACTGAACACGTGTAAACTGGGTGCAAACAGAAGAGGACGGAGCAAACCTCAGTATTTACATCTATCTACAAACCTGTACACCTGCGTCTAGCTTCAGTCTGAGTCTGCTGTTTAGGCCCATCTTCCACTGGACACAAAGTTCCTGCTCATGCTGTAGGAAACGGTGGAGCTGTGATGCTTCCCCCAGGCCCCGAACGGGACGATGACGATGGTGGCGTTGTCCTCGGAGCCGTACTGCAGCGCCTGCGGACGCACAGCGGGGGTCACGGCACGGTCGCATGCTAACGCTAACATGCTAACGCTAACATGCTAACGCTAACATGCTAAGACTAGCACTGAGGCTCATGTTCAGCTCTACCTGCTGAGCGATGACGTTGGCGGCGTCTGTGGGGTCCTGGCACTGGTTGATGATGTCACAGATCTCCTGGTCGCTCAGCAGGAAGTTGATGCCGTCGGTGGTCAACGCCAGGAAGGAGTCGGTGGCAGGTTGGACCTGCAGAGACAAACACCTGGACGTGAGAGCTCCGCGGCCGAATGGACGCACGGCGTGAAGCAGCGGAGGCTCACGTTGAGGCGCCGCGTGTCCGGCTCAGCGATGACGCCGCTGGCCTTCAGGTGGAAGTCGCCGATGCTGCGCGTCATGGCGAGGCGCCCGTTCACGTTGGCCTGGCCCAGGCCGTTCCACGCCACGAAGCCACCGAGGCTCCTGATGCTGCACACGGAAAACAGCTGCAATGAGAACGGACGCAGAGCCACGGGAACCGAGCGGTGGCTTTTGATGAGCGGCCTGAAGGGTTAACGTGTGTTAACATGAGCTGCAGTTACACAACACCGGCGGCTCTGAGGTGGCGAGAAGCCAAAGCTTGACCCGCATTTCATGCACCGACAAGGGTCCTGGAGCAAGGCACTGGTTTCCTGCCGGGTCTATTTATACACGACAGCCTGATCAGCTGCTGCAGGGAAACCGAGCCGCTCCAGCTGCACCCTGGCTCTTATCCCTCAGCTGATTGGCTGATGAGCCCCGCGCCGCTCCAGCTGCACCCTGGCTCTTATCCCTCAGCTGATTGGCTGCTCCAGCGCCTTGGCGTCGTACCGCTGCCGTTCATCTTTGCGGTCCGGTGTGTGATCCTTGGAGAGCCTCTTGGCGCGTCCCTTCCTGCTCAGCATCGCTCGACTGTCGCCGACGCTGCCCACCACCAGCTCCACGCCGTCCCGTAGCATAGCAACAGTTGCCGTGGTTCCAGCTGTCAGTAACGCGTCTGGTGACAAAGGGCAGCACAGAAGATACAGTTAAAAGTTGATGTGACTTGTTCCTGAGTGTAGTTAATCCTTGACCGTATGTGGGTCTAGTTCCACCAGTGCCGCATCACACATGCTAATATTAGCATTATTAGCATCATTATGTAACCAGAGAGTCTGACCGGCCTGATGTTCTACACACTGCAGGTTTACAGAGGCCTTAGTTCAGGCCCAGAGGTCAGTCTCACCGTTGTTGAAGTAGCTCAGGTGTGTGTGCAGAGCCTTGTCGGTGTTTAAAAAGGCTTTCCGTAAAACCTTCTCCAGATCCTCCTCTTCCTCCAGAGCGTCTCTGTTCAAAACAGTCATGCGTGTGTGAGTGTTCGAGGCCTTCATTAAACCACATCTCCCTTCAAACACCTCGGTCAAACCTGATAAAAGTCTCCATGAAGCCGTAACAGTAGTCGGCGGCGTGAGGGCCACCGTGGCCGTCGAACACGGCGAAGTACAGCAGGTTGTCATGGATACGGGCCACGCGGAGGCGGTCCTCGTTCCGCTTCCTGAGGCCCAGCACCGACGCGCTGCCGACCCGAGACAGGCTGACCTGCGGAACCACACGGTCGGGTCACGGGTCACGCCCGTCGCCTGTTTAACCATCAGCCTTCAGGTCGTTACCTGTGGGATGGGGTTGCCATGTCTGACGCTGGACGGCAGCAGGATCGGTTCTTCGATCCTGTTGTCCCAGATGCCGAAGGACTCCCAGGCCGCCGGCCGAGCGCCGGCCGAGCGCTGGAGGCCCAGCGAGCCGCTGGCCCGTCGCACGCCCACCTGCAGGGGGGAGAGTTAGAGGCCAAGGTCAGGCTGAGGTCGTGCTGCTGAGGGCTCACCTGGTGTTGATCACACCTGTCCACCGGCCGTGGGCGCGTCTGTTGGGCAGTGGAGGCTGAGGACGGCTGAGCGCCCGCGACGCAGCAGGTTGAGCAGAACCGCAGACGACATGACGACTGTCTTCAACAGCTGACTAGAAGGACAACAGCAGGCGGGCGGCGAGGCCTGAGGCGAAAAGGAAAGCTAGAAATGCCTTTCACTGGAGAGGTGGTGCCTTTAAGTCAAACGATCTGCATTGATGTGTGTAACTATGACATAACGAATCGTCCTGAACCACAGTCAGAAACCAAATATCAGAGCACAGTTGAGCCATAAAAATAACCCTCAGTTCAGAAGTGACTGATCTGTTGGCAGCGGTGGAGTCTAATCCCTGGAGCTGGTTGACATTAACAGGTTCAGCTGCTTCTCTGCTGCTTTTACTGACACTTTCCTTCTGCTCTGTGTGCTACAAATAGCCGCGGACCCCTGCTGTGCTGTGACTGTGTGCTGGCTCCTGTTTGCCACAGCTCAGCCCTTACAAATGCGCCTCACGGCCATTTTGCAGGTGGTTTGTCGGGTGAAGGAAAGGTGAGAAGTTCAAGCTGCAGTGAGACGCAAGTGGAACATTATGTAATCGGCGTGTGAGCTTTACATGGAAGTGTAGAAGAGTGAGTCCACTCCAGGCATGTGACTCTGCTGTTGACTAAATATTCCACATGTGATCAAAGGGGCGAGGTCCAGGTGCGCCTTTTAAAATGACAGTAGTAAGATTGTAGTAGTTTTGTGGTTGCTTTTGTAATAATATCATTCTATTGCAAAAAATAAATGACTAAATCTGCTATGAGTTAATGTGAACACAACACTTAAAGGCTTTCTGCATGTGGGATCTGTTGGGTTTAGTTGTGTGAGGTCTTAAACCGTACTTTGTAAAGTGCCTTGAGATGACTTTGTTGTGATTTGGCGTTATATAAATAAATAAATTGGATTGAATTGAAATTGAACACCGCACGTCACTAGTTTTGAATATGACACGGTACTATTAAAAAAAGCCAAACCAAAATGACGGTTGCATGAACTCACCTTGTTTTACTTATTTCAAGAGGTGACTTTCCCGCCGGTTCGGTGCCGTTTCCCTGGCAACAGGACCTTCAGCTGCCTCGAGCCGTCACGTCGCCCTCGCGCTGTGGCTGAGGAGCAAAGAGCTCGAGGTGGTTTAAACGGAGCCAGAGCCAGAGTGTTTCAGCGACAGAGTGACGAGGTTTCCACGAGCTCCGAGACTCAACGCGTTACTGGTGCTGCTGTGGTTTTGTAGTTAAAAGGTCTGGAAGCAGCATTAATGTCTGGGTTTTACTGTATTCATCCATTTATGCATTATCCATGTGATTGCATCTTAATAAACGCTTTGTTTCTACTTTGTTAATTTAATTTGTGCAGCTAAATCCTGGTTATTTTAATAAAATATAAAAAAAAACTTTACCTTTTACATGAACAACAACTTAAAGCAATGAATTCTGTTCTGTTTTGTAGCAACCCGTGCCTCTCTAAGTCTCTAAAACGAGTGTTGTGACGTCAGCGCGAGGGGGGGTGTTTGTTTTTAGCGCTAAACCAGGCGAAGGTGGAGGAGGTAGGTGCGGTTCCACACACCGAAACGTAAGATTATTAAGAAATATGTGGCAGATAAACGAGTTAGTGAAAGTCTTTATTATGGTAATTGTTGATAATTATTACTGAAGAAACTGCAATTTGGTACAGATTTACAATCCATCTCACAGTCATTACAACTTCTGTAGATCATTATGACTTGATGTTATTAATAGAATTATTTATGTAGCTGTGCTGCAATTAAGCATGCGACCAGAAAACAGTGTGCAAAGTCATGTTTTTAGGAGCTGCTTTTTTTAGTGTGGAACTTTACTGCAAAACATGTGCACGTACTCAGTGAATCTGCAGTGCAGAGTGAATAAAACATGGCTGAGAGACTGTTGTTAACATGAGCGTGACTTTAATGTTTCTAAATAATTCAGGGAAGCAAGCCGGCATTCCATCAACAACAGAAGGAGCAGGAGCTCCTGGACGAAGGAGGTTGGAGGAGAACAAAGCGCTCTGAGGTGACAAAAAGGAGGCAGAGCTGCAGTTAGAAGAGGGAGGAGGACGAGGAGGCAGAGCTGCCTGGTTCCTGACTAGAACACGGGCCAGATTCAGCCATGTAAACAAAGCACTCAAACCATAGAAGCATTGCCTCAAACATGTTGAAACGTCACAGATGTGCAAAACATTACATTTATATATTTGTGTTGCGTGTCGCCTCTGCTGAGGTGTAGTGAACTGCAAAAACAAGGAAAGAAATGAACAGGAAACTTTGGATTCACCGCAATAATGAAATACACATTCAAAATAATGACTTGTTCTATCCCTCTCATTATTTTCAAGACGTATATACTTTTTTATCCAGTGTCAGAAACTGCCATCAATAGAAAGCTGAAAAAAATTAAAACAGTAAGAGAGAACTAAGGAAGAAAATATGAATTGGATGAGGAAGACAAAAAAAGGCATCAAAGAGACAGAAGGAAGCAAGAGAAAATTATGTAAGAGCCTGTTTTATGCAGCGCTTCATTAAAGAAAGTGGATAAAATATTCAGTGCCTGTGAGCAGAGAGTTGTCGTCTCAAACCTGCTTCCAGTTCAAAGCGGATCCTGAACCTAAATACTCCTGTTTCTAAGACAACACAGAAACTGAAGCACTTGTGAAAAAAGACACTAAATGCCCAGTGACTAAGGTGATGTAGACATGACAGGTGTTATTTATATTAGTGTGTTACATACTGCCAACACGGCCATGATCATGTGAAACCACACAAGGCTGCAGCGGCTGGTGAAGAAGCTTATTATCAAAGCTTATTTCAGGTGCAGGATTTAACACTCAAATGTGATCAACGATCATTTGTGTATTTCTTTACAAAACATTGAAAAACCAAATGGGAAGTTTTCATCTGGAAGACCTTTGGCTTTGTCCAGATGTTACTGATCCGATAACCTGGATCACTGACAGCTCCACAGACATACAGTATGTTCAGGCTGGTGGAGGAAGTTATGTGGTACATGTGGTAAACAAAGAAACTAATGTGCCTTGCAACCATGCAACGTGTACAGCCAGCAGAACTTTAGCTTCTAGGCTAATTCAGACTTTCTGCAACAACCCAGAATCCCTCCAGACTTCCTTCTCTTCTTCTTCTTCCTTCTCCTACTCTTCCTCAGCCTAATGGTGCGGATGGACCTCCTCAGACTCCTGATTTGCTTGGCCTGCCGCTGAAGTTTCGACTCCAGGTGGGTCTGAATGGCGGCGCCCAGCGTCTCTGGGTCCACGGCGGCACCGTAAACCTCCCACGTCATCCCCTGCTCGTCTCGTGCCACATCCTGTGGCTTCGCCTTCTTCTCGTCTTGCTCCCGTGTGACTTCACCTTCTGCTTCGCCTCGCTTCTCCTTCTTGTCCTGAGAGATGCTGCCAGGGCTGATATCTCTGTTTTGGACTGGTCCGAGTCCTGTAGCCCACTCGAGAGCAGGGCTCTGTTGGAGGCTGTATGTACGAAGGCCGGCGGGGAGAGAACTCGTCGACAGCGGCGCCAATTCATTGTTTAGCTCAATGTCAATCCTGCAGACATGCTGGAAAGGCTGCCCGGCCGGGAGGCAGCACAGCGACGCGCCTGTTGGGGAGGTTGGACTACACCTGGTCGGACAGCATGGACAACCTACTTCTGCATCCACCTGGACACCTAGCTCTCTTTGGCCCTCTCTGTTCTCACTGGTGTCCATCGAGGTCGCTGGCTCCCTGGCCCTTTTGGGTTTTGATGGATGGGTTGAGTGGGGAGCAGGAGGGGGAAGGGGTGACGTAGAGCGCTCCAGCCCATCTCTCTCCGTACTCTTCCCCTGCTCCTTCTTGTCTATCTTGCCCTCGACTCCTAATTCACTTAATGATGGGATTATGCTGGTGTGATGTTTTCCTCCCAGGTGATCTGGTTTGCTTGATGGGATGCCTGCTACCTTGATGGTATTTTTGGGTGAACACCCGGATCTGTCAGGCAAAGCCCCCTGAGATAGTGCAGCTGTCCCCTTAGTGTCGGGGAGTTGTAAATGTTTGACAACAGCCGCCACATCAGCTGGTGTCTTAGTAATGGAGTCGTAGGTCAGACCCCGAGTCAGACTTGTTTTCTGGAATGTGCTGGAATTGGACTCCACTGTCACCAATGCTGTGGCTTGTTGTGTGTCTCCTCCCTTTGTTGCCAAAGTGTTTTTGGGACTTGATGTTGCTAGCGGCAACAAATGGCCGATGCCAGAACCTGAAAGCAATAAATAAATGTTGGCACACTATCTAGCTTACTGAGTTGTGATGCCTTGAAATGTGAATCTGTATTTATGGGTTTGGCACAATAAATGGAAACTAAGGTACTTCTCTCTTCCTATCTCTTCAACATAAGTCATTCTCAAGGTTATGTCTTGTTGGGCCTAGTTGTGAAGAGGAACAATGTCATAACAGCAGCCAAGACATAACAGAATACATTTCTAGTCCAATCTTTTGTTGGTTCTGACTAGACCCTTTTAAAAGTTCAAAGTTTAAACAGTTCAGACTTAAAATAATTACCTGGAGCAGAACCGGGACTCCTGAGGATCCCCCTACTTGGTCCAGATGGAACAGATCCAAGACCTTTACCAGCAAGACTCCTACTTGTTGAGCTGGGTCGGGGAGAGAGTCCCAAAGAGGAAGACAGAACTGCCACAGCTGATTCTGAACTAAAAGGATCCGGTCTGAATTTAGAAGAACCTAGTCGAGCTCTAGGTTCTGGGCTGGATGTAGAACTCAAGCTGGTGGGTTTGCTGATATTACACTCAGAGGATAATGGGAAAACAGATCCAACATGGTCGATGTTAGAGTCAGAGACTAGCAGAGCAGGTATAGGAGTCATGTTGGCCAGACTGGGTTTGGAACCAGAAGGATCATCATTGGCAACATTGGACTCAGAGCTTGGTTTGATACTTGATGTACATTTGGGATATAAAGTGGCTAAAGCAGCTTGAGGTTTACGTTCTAGATCATCCTTCAACTCCATTCCACATATAGAATCAGAGCTGGCTTTGGAATTGGAGCCACCTTTAGAGTCTAAACTATCCTTTGATCCCCAGCTGGTTTTTGAAGCAGAACCACTTTTGGAATCCAGGCTATCTCTGGACCCCTGTGTAGCTTTTGACTGGGTTTCAGATTGAGAATCCAGACTGTCCTTGATCTCCCCAGTTGCTTTGGAATTAGAACTGGATCTGGAAATGGTTTTAGACGCAGAACCAGCACTTGAATCTTTACTATCAGGGTTGCCCTTGGAGACTGTGTTACTTCTCCTGGTCCCTGTAACGTTTCTCTGCGTAGATGGTTTTGGACTCACAGAACTCTGTTGAGGGATCTTGGTACTGAGTGGTGTTGCTTCCGCCCTCTGATTTAGACATTTCTGACCAACCGAGGCCGCCTCCTTGTTATGACCTTGTTCGCTGGCCTTTCCTGACCTGCTTGCTGGGTCTGGTTTGTGCAGTTTGCCTCCCAGCGCTGGAGTCCGAGTGGCTGGTTTTGGACTGCTTGCTTTTGTATCACCCTTCTGACTGTGAGCTTTTGGGTTTGGAGGAACGTGCAGTGTTATTGGTGACACTGTTTTAAGGCTGCTCTCTCTTTTACTATCTTCCTTTCGGTTTGGTTGCAGTTTCTGATCAGGTTTATGTACAGTCTTACTTGTTTTTTCATTTATCGGTGTAGTTTGTAGTTTGTTCACTGTGAAGTCTGCTGCGTGGGTTTTGCGTCTTTCTGCAGGTGTGGGACTGTTGGCCGTTTGCTCCTGTCGTTGTGGTTTGGGACTTACTGCCACGCTGCTGTGAGTGGGCACCTTGGTGCTAATCGTTGGATGTTTGGGGTTCGGTGGTTTTAGCTTTTGCTCCACTCTGCTGTTCAGCGGCCTCTCAGCTGTTGGTGAACGAGCGGATGCTGGGATTCTGTTTTTGTGCTGGGATGGATTGTCTTTTTCTCCAGGTGACAGCAGAGTAGTTTTCACGGTGCTGGACCATTTGTCCATTTCTGTGTTAACTGTTACTTTCACTCCCGATTTCCCGCCGGCTTTTCTGGTCCCTCCATGCAGCTTTGGGGCCTCGGTGGTTGGGCGAGGGTTCCTTGGTGAGGTCTGGTTAAGGTTGAGGTTAAAGTTTGGCTCCATCCCCCAGTTGGCATTGGGAGCATTGTTGCAGCAGGCGCCCACCAGCTCTGCCTCCCCTGGATTAGGACATTCTGATTGGTTGGCATCCTTAGCGTGTTTGGAAATATTTGGCGGTGTTTCCATGGCAACAGCCAAGAACGTTTGTTATGATATCTGGGAATCACATCAGAAAGTGATTTGACCGATGAAATTTTAAGCAAGTTACCCAAAATTAGTTGCCAAATAGCAAATTAGCAGATGTCAGGTGCCTATGACTTATAGGTCATGTTTCATCATACACACTTACATAGTGTTATGCTCCAAATGTTCATCTACTAAAACATCAAGCCAGTTATACTCCAACAACTAAAACCCAGAAACAACCACAACCTGTATTTGGACAGTCAGTATTTGAAGGATTCTGTTTTTTCCTGTTAAATTGAATAATCTCACTTTACTTATTTGCTTTTCTTACGCTGAACCTGCAGACTCACATAATCAAAGCCAACTAACATAAAACTCATCTGAATGAAGGTCTGATGTACAGTCACCAATGGTGATTACGTAACATTCAAAATTTCTACATGAATATGAAACTATTAAACAATGACATTGCCTACAATTAGTTACAGAAATAAGCAGGAAGTCATAGGTGCTCCACTGCTGGTCACAACAACAAAGAATCACTTTTACATGGGATTATTTCTCCACGTACCTGTTCAGGCGGCCGGCGACAGGCGGGCGGTCGCCGCTGAACGTCTCAGCGTGTGAGGTGAAGAGAAAAGCGCTGGCTGCTCCTCTGAGCTCCACCACAGGGAAGTTTTATGAATAAGTAAAAAGAGGCGGGAGACGATGAGAGCAGCTTTTATTATGATGATGTTTCCTCCCCACGTGTTATGGCGTCTGTCTTTTCTGTAGACGTCTAAGGTTAAATGTCTTATTTGGCATCTTTCTTTGACTCCATCCTTTTCTCTTGTTCTAGATCAGTCAACATTTCTACTCCACCTCTCTGAAATCATACGACTCCTTTTCTTCACATTCTCCTCATTGTCGTAGCTGCTGCTCCTTTTAATTGCTGATGTTCTGTTGTCTTAGTCTGTTCGAGGAATAATAGAAACATATGATCTCAAAATGATGAATACAAACATAGCAGACTCTAGAGCCATATTATTTATGCAATAACTTCATATACTAACTTCACACACCGTTCTGTGCATGTTCCAATTAAACTCCAACACCACCTACATAGAGTTTATATGAAGTAATACTGTTTGACTGTCTGTTGACTCATGTTTTGTTCTTTTCTTTCCTTTTATGATCATCTCTACAGCTCAACACCAGCTGTTCAGACAGAACAGCTGGTGTTGAGCTATGGAACAGTACTTCTCTCAGTACTTTAGAACATTTTTCTTCCTTTTTTCACGTGTTATTCACCTATATCACGTACATCTATACAATAGTACACACAATGTAACTTCCTTTTTAGCAAAACAACACTTCTGCAAAAGGTTCAGTCTAGTTGTGCCTTTCATCAAGTGACTCTGGAGGAGCAGCAACAGAGTGGGCTGGTAAGTTCACCCAAAGACAATTACTAAATAATAACTTATAAAGCATGGCTTGTGTATTAGAAGATGTTCTGGCTTTTTGTCTGGTTGTCACAATAGAACTAGGATCATTGTCCAATTTAACACAAGGGATCCTTTTGCACCTTCTGCCCATTTAATTCTAACCACGGCCGTGAAGGTTTGTAGTAAATTGTGCTGAGTGAACATGACACTGACTTCAGCACCACAGTTTCTAAACCCTATCCTGACTTTGTCAGATGTGCAGCAGCTGTTGTGTGTGTGTTACACTTACAGAAACTCAAACCGCTTGGAACTGTGTCTTTCAGCCTTTGGAACATTTGAAGAACTTCCAATGAAAAAACGACTAGTAGTTGTAAAGTTTAAATCACAATAATGAAATCTAAAGTCCATGTTACATTTAGAATGTAATATTAAAGCTGTGTAATAGATCAGGTGCTGAATGCGTGAGATGGTTTGACCCCGTGTTTCACCTCCTCAGATCAGCATTCTGTGGTTTAGCAGCTATGGGGGCTCCCTCTCTCCTCCTTCTTTTGCTTCTGTCTTGTGCTCTTCCTCCTCTGCTGGCGTTTTCACTTAAAAACTGTACAATTCAATATTCTGACAATCCAAAACATTTGTGTGTCTCGTGCTCCAGTCACAAACTGACTGCTGTTCCTGATGACATACCCAGAGACGCAACGTCCCTCATTCTCAACTCCAATCACATTCTCAAGTTGTCCAGGTCTGATTTCAGAGCTTTGTCCAACCTGACTTCTATTGAAGCCTGTGACAATGAGATCTCACTCATCGATGACGGGGCTTTTGCAGACTTGACTGTGTTGAGGTCTCTCACCTTGGATGAAAATAAGCTTGAGAACCTGACAGACCACATGTTTCAGGGACTTTCCAAACTATTGACCTTATCATTGCTCAAAAACCACATCTCTCAGATCTCCCCAAAGGCCTTTGAGCCTCTGGTCAGCATACTGGTCACATATCACCCTATTGCTACAACTACCAACTCTACGGGATTTAGTTCTTGACTATAACAACTTCACGTCCCTCGATTCAGATGATTTGTCTTTAAATGCAACAAACCTAAAGAAACTGTCTGTTGTTGCAAATCCAGTGGGAAATATCAACATTACTAGAGACATTTTCCCTCATTTGCAGAGTCTAGACATCGCCTTATGTACCAGCACCATCAAGTGGCACGTGCCAAACAAGACGTATCTGAGAGGCCTGACTGACTTATACTTCAGCGGCATCGACATGAGCTTTGACACAGGCAGGAGGATTCTGCAGGCGGTTGGTTCGCTACACAGCCTGACGCTGAGGTTAATAGAGGGGTTTGTGACCACAGGGTTCCTGGACATCGCTTGTCAGATTCCTACTTTAAGAAAGTTGGAAGTGGCTGATACTAAGATCAACACCTTAGAGGAAAACGTGCTGCAGTCGTGTTCTCGGTTGTCTGAGCTCGATTTGTCTAGGAACCGTATGTCACAGCTGTCTGAGAACTCACTGCGATCAGTGACTCAGCTCAGGACTCTGGCCCTGAACAACAACCAGCTCGACAAAGTCCCAGCTGAACTCCGCAGACTCTCGGTACTTGAAGTTCTGTTTTTGCGATCCAACCTAATTAGTGCCCTGGACTGCGATGACTTCCAGAACATGACGAGCCTGAGAAGCCTGTATCTGGCCCACAATCGCATTTCAGCTCTGAAACGCTGCGTCTTCCACCATCTGAGGCAGCTGACCGTCCTGGACGTTGGGTACAATGCTGTTTTTGTCTTGGACAAGACATTCGGAGTTTATTTGCAGAAACTTGAATTCCTGAGCTTGCATAAGAGCGGCCCCTTCGTCTTCTACGAAGGAATTTTCAGCAATATGTCGTCCCTCCGTATTCTGGATTTAGAATCAGACACGTATTCCATCGCTAGCCGGGGGACGTTTATCGGACTAGACAAGCTCCACACTCTCAGTCTTTCCCTTTATCTCGCTCATGATGTTTTTAAAGGACTACAGCACTTAGAAAAGCTGACTGTGCATATTACTCATCAGTGGGGGAATACGCAACAAAATGATTTTCATAAGTCCTTTTTCTCAAATTTACCAAACTTGAAGACGCTTCAGTTAAAAGTCTATGATCAATACCAGTTTAAGATTTCAGCAGATTTACTCAAGGGTCTTGGGTTTTTAGAGAATTTCTCCGCAGACAAATTCTTTGAAACATCTCTGCACCCGGACACATTTAAGCCCAGCCCCAAGCTGAGGCATCTCCAGATAATTCACAGTGGTCTGTCGTATTTGGAGCCCGAGCTGTTCTGGCCGACTCCCAACCTGCAAACACTCGACCTCAGCAGCAATAATTTTAGGTGTTTGGATTTTCTGGCTCGGTCCAACTTGACAAAACTGAAGTGGCTTAAACTCAGTGAAAACAGCTTGTCGGTCATCAACGAGTCGGTCTTTGAGTCTCTGCCTGCGTTAAAGTACCTGGACCTGAGCAACAACCCCTTGACCTGTGAATGCGCCAATGCGGGCTTTAACATCTGGGCTCTGACCACCAACCAGACACAGGTGGTCAATGGCCACCAGTACAGCTGTGCTTTTCCCGTGAGCCAACAGGGAAACAGGTTCCTGGACTTCGACGTCAGGTCCTGTTGGGTGGATCTGAGCTTCAGCTGCTTCCTTTGCACCACTAGCGTGGTCGTGTTCCTGCTCGCTGCCTGCTTCGGGTACCACTTCCTGCGCTTGTACCTGCTCTACGCTTACTACCTGCTGCTGGCCTTCCTCTACGACACGAGGAGGAGGACGAAGCGTGCTGATCACCAGTACGACGCCTTCGTCTCCTACAACGTTCACGATGAGGCCTGGGTCTACGAGGAGCTGCTTCCTCAGCTGGAGGGACAGCAGGGCTGGAGGCTCTGTCTGCACCACAGGGACTTCGAACCCGGTACAAACACTAGCTGCTTATTCACTTCCTTGTTCAGTGTCTTTCTATCGAACTGTAAAAGTGTCACATCCTCTTTTTGACCATGTCAGACGTGATCTCCTTTCATGGGAGGTCAGAACTAAGCCACCAGTGCTGTGGAACAAATTACCACAAGGGTTTCTGATGACTCAGTCAAGAGTAGAATCCTTTGTCAGGTTTATTTGTGCAGTTACACATAGGCACCCTGGGGTGAGGAGACACAGTCCATGAGCGCACAAGGCGTTCGAGGAAGACGCTCCCCCGTTATAAGCACGTCCTAGCTCTTATGGTTACAGCTATGGGCTGAGCTGCTGACATTTCCATTCAAGCTACAGAACACAGACAGAAGAGAAAACAGGAACCTCACTGGTGTATCTTAAAATACATGGTGAACAAAATCTCACCCAGTTTCTCACCCCCAGACGGTTAAAGTCTAGGCGTGAAGTCAACAGGAAACAGATGCCTTTTGCCCAAACACTGTTCAGCACAAAGCATGAACTTACTGAATACATTAAATAATTATTAAAAATTAAAGAGTTTAAGTGCAAAATAGAAAATTTGCATTCCACCAGGCAATAACATCATCAGGCCCTTGTTCAGGTCTGAGCCAAGGCGTTTTAACTGGCTGCTTGCGTCAGGAAGTCGTACTCGTCCACCTGCTTGTCTGAAGCACTGTGTTCCCTCAGGAAAACCCATCCTGGAAAACATCACCGACGCCATCTACGGCAGCCGCAGGACCATCTGCGTGATCAGCCGCCACTACCTGCAGAGCGAGTGGTGCTCCAAGGAGATCCACATGGCCAGGTGGGGGTTACACACACTCCATCTGATCCCACACACATGATCTGATCCCACACACACGCGATCTGATCCCACACACACGTGATCTGATCCAAGCCTCTGTCCGTGGTGTCTGCAGCTTCCGTCTGTTCGACGAGAAGGAGGATGTGCTGATCCTGCTGTTTCTGGAGAACATCCCGACCCGTCAGCTGTCTCTGTACCACCGGATGAGGAGCCTGGTGAGGAGGTGCACCTACCTGAGCTGGCCCGAGGCTGGTGGACACACTGGAGTCTTCTGGCTGAACGTCCAACGGGCCCTGAAGGCAGCAGAGCCTCCTGCTGAAGACACACGGCCCTCCCTGCTGGAGATCCGGCCTTAGAGCGGTGAAGGCAGCTTGGGCTCGGCACGGAGCCTCCTGCTGAAGCCTGTTCCTTTGGTGCTGGGACCCGACCATCACTGTTGTTCAGCCCTTTAAGGTCAGGACGGTGGGCACCTTCAGCAGGTGGTTCCTCGGTTCTCCCTCACCTCTTTCTTAATCTCAGCTTAACTTGCTTTTTTACTTCATCAGATATATAATGTAGATGCGTAGTGACTCGCACTGACCTGAGGTCAGCCTCGGAGGAAGTGAGAGTTTGCGTGGTTTAGATGCGACCGCCGCATTCCTCTGGTGGAGTAGCTACTCCACAGGTTCCTGTACCTGTGGTCCAGTGAACCACAGGCTTCCTCTCCCCTCTGTGCTGTTAAAGTCATCTTTCTGACCTGTAATACGTGTTTGACATTAAACCTGGAAATCAGACCTTTCTGTTTATTGTAATGATCTTGCAGCTTAAGATTAAATTCTCAAACAACCAACAACATCAAGCTCCCAATGAAAGTTTATTTAAAGTCTGTCCCGTCTCCAAACACGTGCAACAACTGAAACACAGATGATGTCATGCCGCTGGTATTTACACGTGTGTGTGTGTGTGTGTGTGTGTGTGTGTGTGTGTGTGTGTGTGTGTGTGTGTGTGTGTGTGTGTGTGTGTGTGTGTGTGTGTGTGTGTGTGTGTGTGTGTGCGCACAGGACAATACAAACAAAACAACATAGAACAACCCAACACACCTCGATCAGCTCTGGCTCTGAAAGACTAATAGGAAATCCATCGTCATCGTTCTGATTTGCAGGTGACATCACACAAACAAAAGAGCAGCAGGAGAAAGTCTTGCAGAGAGAGAATCAGATAAAAGAAGGCAGAAAAAGGAAGATAAAAGGCAAGAGACGTTTAGAGAAACCAAATTAAAGTGCACCAACAACAGGAAATAAAAACAGCATGGAGGAAATTAACACGATCAATGAGGCGTCGCCACTGTCAGAACATGAAGATCGTTTATCACCAAGTTCCTTAAACACAAGAAATGTGGTAGTTATGAAATGTAACCAAGCTGTTTGCAGCATTAAAGTTCACGTTTCACTAACAAATGAATTGTTCTATATGTTGAGTGTAGTGAATCGATAACATCTTTAAGGGCTCTGAGCACTTTATCATGGTCAGAATCACATGATAAATCTGAACACATGTTCCATTTATCAGCTTGGTAAATGAAAGTGTTATTTTACTTGTCTTCAAACAGTTGCCGCCGTTTTTTTCCCCCCACGCTTTATTGCTACATGCTCCTGTTTTTGGCGTAGATATTAAAAAACAAACATCTTTCTACAGAGATTTGAAGTGTTCAGTTTTGTGTGCAGACAGGAACCTGATTATGAACGTGGAACCACTGAATTTGAATGTTCACAGGCAGTAACCTACGGTTCATCTCCAGGGACCGTCACTGTGGCCGCCGACTCGCTCACATTCAAAAAACCAAACGATGCAGGAGTGAAAACAGGACCTTAATCAGATGGAAATAAAGCTTGCAACACAAATGAAGTGACTTTAATTAAAACATCACCAACTACACACACAAATCCGTCACCTTCATATATTACAGCAAATAGCAACTGCATCGATTTCACCAGTGTTTCAATTAACTAGTGTTTGATAAGCAAAGGACTAAGTCTGAGCCGGTCACTGAAGCTGAACAGAGAAAAGACCGCGCGAAGCAGGAAGAACCTTCAAAATAGGAAAAGACGTCACAGGCAGAACTGGGACAGAAGCGCTTGTCTCCTCCCATCACGTGTATCAACAGCTGAGACTGTGGTTCCCGTCAGGACACCAGCTTCAAGCGTTACAGCGGTTTTATCAAGTTCTAAACCAATTCTGCGTCAGTGCAGAGAAACGGGACTCATTCCAGAGCCTGCGATCAGCTTCACTGGTTTCATCAGACAGCGTTCAGCGTCTCTGTGCTGGATCTATGTACAACTACACACACAATCCACTGCAGCCTGAAGACGACTCACCAGCCGTCAGTACTGAGGGAAATCAGTCTGATGCTGAGCGACTTCATTACAAAAATAAACGTCTCCTCTGGTATCAAAATAGACGACAATCTTTAACTCTCTTGGTTTCAGGAAGCTCCACCCGGGTCTCTACTCCATCTGACAGGACCTGCTACGTGGAAACAGGGAGGATTCGTTGCCAAATCTCTACAGCTGTGAACACACGGACTGACAGGTAACAGCTGTAATTAATGAGTCAGTGATGTGGCTGAACCTCTGGATGATTCTAATGGCAGTAAACACTACATGATTGAAAACAGTCATCGCTGATGAACAAGTGACAGATCTGATCCCTGATTGTCAGGTCATGAAGGTAAAATGCGGGCTACGAAGGCAGCGCGTTGCCACGGTAACAGACACGTGGACAGACGGACAGACGGACGCTATTTAAGTTGAACCATCACAGAACGTTTGGACAAAGGTCATTGAAGGTTACAACCACAGTGGAAGACGGAGGAAGGTCTGAGCCTTCGATGTGGAAGGACAGGTTCACACGGCTCAGACGTTTGTGTCGTCACACATAGGTTCACAAAGACGTTCAGTTTGGTGCCGTTCTGAAAACTGCTTCGAACCGGAGTAAGAACACTGAAGACGCTCCACGTGCTTCACTAGCTCAGCCTCACGTTAGCGTTAGCCACACGCTAAAGCCGCTGAATGATGGAGGACTTTGTCTCCGGTCTCGTCCACTGAAGAAGCAATGACTGCGACAGAAAGGTCAGTGTCCACGGAGGCACGAGACACGTCGGACCTCAGAACCGCCAACAGACACTGTACAGGTTGAACTCATCAGGGGTTGGTTGTAGAGTACAGTCACTGGTTCGTCAGTCACACATCAAGCGACAGTGGTCAGGTCATGTTCTGGGCTTCACATTTGCTCAATCCCTCTGTGCCCTTTAATCAAACATTAGGATTGTTCTACATTATTTGGGATTACACGCTGCTCAACCCTCGGCTAGAGGCATTCAGCGTTTCTAGACGTACGCAAGAGCCTTTTAAACCAGACTGAATAAAAACATTGTGTAGTTAAAATTAAAAAGTGCAGCCAATGCTGTAATACTGCCAGGACACGGAACCTCTAACAGTGGAAGGGGGGTCTTTTCAGAATAAATCTTCCTTTGTAAACCAAGACGGATGTCTCACTCGTCTACAAGGAGCGTCCACCGTTAGCTACCGTGAGCTAAAGCAACAAAATGTAAACCACAATAAGACACCGCCGCGTCCTCGTCTGCCGTGGTGGGTTTAGCTGTCGGGCCTCTACCTGCAACCAGTCCACAAAGGTCCAGAGACAAGTCCTGCAGAAAATCCAGAGTCCTGCCTAGTGTCTGGCGTTGTCATGCATCTTCACGTTCCTCTAGATTCACTGACTAATGGTGAATATTAGACTTTAAAAATGTTTCCTCTTGGACGCTGACTGTTTCTGGCTCAAGCCTGTTCACCAGCAGAGCACGGTCCTCCAGGTTAGAAGTCCATGGACTCATTAGGACACAAATGTAAAGACCATTTTCACAAAATTGTATTAGATTTTAACTCCTTCCGTCTCTGTGGGAGTTTGTGGCAGATACAGCACATATGGAAGGAAGCGTGGGCTGGTTGAGGTCCAGCGCTGTGAGAAACTACAGTCAGCCTGATCCAAGCCCAGCGTCGGTTCAGTTTGGTTTGGTCTAGACAGAGAAACCCCAGTCAAACCTTGGTGCTGGTTCTGGATTGAGCTTCCACGTGGTGAAAACCAGAACCAAGCCCTTGACCCGTCTCTTGTCGTTTGGTTTGGTTCTAGTTTCAGATCTGGACCTTCAGCCTTGTTCATTTAACCTGATTCAGTTCGTTTTGGCCCAGGAGTCATTTGGTTCGCTTGTGCTTCTTTCAGGATTTGTCTCCCAGATGAGGCTGCTCCATGGACTCCTCCTCGTCTGACAGGCCGGTTTCCATGGCGATGACCAGCGACGCCACTGAGGCGCTGCTCGCCATCGGCTGCAGCTCCCCTGTAGAAGGAGCACAGGGTCGGACTGAAGACTGCTACATGACATGTCCGTGGGATGGAAGATTTAACCTTAGTCTGAACCCAGTAACACATGACGGGAACCATGTGCAAGGAAACTAAGAGGGTAGAGCCAATAAGGTGCTGTGTTATACAAGCTCCACCAGGTGTCAGTGCAGCACTGTGAGCTCACCTGTGTGTGTGTCCGTGGTGGCAGTCACAGGACTGTCTCTCAGGGTGTCCGGGTCCTGGTAGTCCTGTGGGAGTCCCACTCGCCTCACGCCTGGGTCCAGCACCACCGATGAGCCCCCTTCTCTCAGCATGCCGTCGCTCAACGCCCCCGAGACCACCGCCTCCAGGGCCAGGACCCCAACGTTGCCCATTCCACCGATCCCACCTCTGCCGGCCATGGTGAAGTCGTACTCGAGGGGCAGGTCGTCGAGGCAGTCTGCGTTCAGCTGGAGAGCAGGTCACAGAAGGTAAGGATTGATGAAGTCGCCTAGTTCTGCTTCAGGGTCCATTCAAGGAACCAGGCTATGCTTCCTCAGGTCAACCTCTATGATGGACGGTGCTCAATGATGCAGCCCCCCCACCCTGTGTTTGCTTTCAGACTCACAGCGATGCCCAGAGCTTTCAGGATGTTCATCTTGCACATGGGACACGTGCGATGGTCCAGCAGCCACGGATCCACACAGCTCTTATGGAATAAATGTCTGCGAGGGAACAGAAGCAGAGAGACGGGTCACACCAACATGCTGCAGGAGAATCCAGCTCACAGCTGCTTCCATTTTCAGCAGTTACACAAGAATCTGACTAAACGCGCTTTTTGTTTGCTCCGTTATCTCATGAATTTTGTTGCATAATCACAGGCAGTAAATAACTGCGCTGTCGTAAGGAGAGTCACTGTAGCCTGAGGAAACCAGCTCCATTATCTCCACAGACATGCAGTGAGTGTCGTTAACAACAGAGTTTGAAAAGTCTGATCATTCAAAACCAAGTAGAAAGATGAACAAAAGGAAAAGTGATGAGAAAAAACCACGCGAGTGACGACTGATGACAAACTGCTCATCAGTGTTTTAGTGGAACCGACCAAAGCACTAACATGTTTAACCTGTCAACGTGTGATGGTCACATGGTACCAGCATCTAGGTGGAGCAGCAGTAGCAGTAGTAGTAGTAGTAGTAGTATAGGTAGTAGTAGTAGTGGTAGTATAGGTAGTAGTAGCAGTAGTAGTCGTCGTCTCAGTCACTGGAAACACTTCTGGCCTGATCATGAATCAAATAATTTAGCATCTTTCTGGAGACTTTGAATGTATTTTAGTAAGTGTGTAAAACCTGAGAAAAGTTTGTAAATCCTGAATTTAAAAAAGAAAACAGTGTTTGCGTCAAACCTAAAAACCTGTTACTTCAGGTATTACAGTATAATTAAAGCGCATCCAGGGAAGGGACCACCTTCCTCAGGCACAACATAAACCCAGTACATTGAGACTAAGATGTTAAATATACATGAGTGGAAAATAACAGAAGCCTGTTTCATGTCTTTCCTCAGTCTTTGAATCTCTGTTCTCTTTGCTTCTAACCTCAACGTTAATGAATTATTGGTTCTAAAGGCTGAGTTATAAATTGCTCTGGTTGTTTGTGCTTGTTCTTTAATCATAGCTGGTCTTCGTATTATTTGTTAACCCTTCCACGTCACAAAGAGCTTTCTCTGAGTGGAGTAGTTTATATTGTAACTGGGCTCTTTTTGTTGAGCTTTGCCTTTAGACCTTCAGTGCATCACAGTGTGATGGCTGTGTAGGTGACGGATCCACAACAGATGTTGGAAACCTAAAACAGATGTTGTGGCATCTGACTCGTACGTCACAGGCCGCACCCAAACTCCCTGAACTGCCTCGTTTCCTGCACTTTTTGTACTCAGTCCCAGATACAGAGAGGCAGGAACACGTGAAGCACGAGGAACCTGGACTAGAGACATGAGGCGACTTTTAGTCAAAGATTCGCTGATATTAAAATAGTCCATGTGTGAAATGCAAGCTGTGGTCACCAACAAGCCGTGGCTCTGCTGCTTCTGCCTGTTGTGGTGTGGTGCGGGCGTCTACCTGCAGGGCAGGATGCGGACCACATCGTTGGCCTTGTAGCCCTCGATGCACACGGCGCAGTTGTCGAAGTCTGCCTCCGTCTCCTGGTCGCCCTTCCTGATGGTGCGGACCTGCAGCTTGCTGATGGCCTTCTTCGCAGCATCTCCAAGTCGGCGCTGGAAGAGACGGAGACAAGAAGCAGGCTTAGAGAAATGAGTCTCTACTGAGATACTGGGAAATGTGACAGAGGCTGTTTAATGCAGTGTATAGTCTCAGGTTGGACTCAAAGAACATGTGGAAGAAAATGTGGAGCTGGAGGAGACCCTGAACCCGAGGGAAGAGACCCTGAACCCGAGGGAGGAGACCCTGAACCCGAGGGAGGAGACCCTGAACCGAGGGAGGAGACCCTGAACCGAGGGAGGAGACCCTGAACCCCCGGGGGAGGAGACCCTGAACCGAGGGAGGAGACCCTGAACCCCCGGGGGAGGAGACCCTGAACCGAGGGAGGAGACCCTGAACCCCCGGGGGAGGAGACCCTGAACCGAGGGAGGAGACCCTGAACCGAGGGAGGAGAACCAATGGGCTCAGTTCAATGCAGGAACCAGGGTCCACTTCAGCTCACTCTTCTTTATGTTCTAGAGTTATTTTTTGCTGTAGTAGCTGCAGACCTTCCTCGGTGAAACCATGTAGTACCATTCGTTTTGCAAATGTTCATTATTACAGAACAATAATCTACCGTACCAGAGTTCAGAAACATATGTAACACACACACACCTCACTGGATGCTTGTTTTCCACTTCACGATCTTAGAGCAATCGTCTAGTAACTAAGAATATTCATCTGACAAATTCAGTTCATTAGATAACGATACTTGGTCTCATATCAAGGGACTCCACAAACCCACTTCCTGTCGAATGCTCGTCTTTCTCTAGAAAGAAAACCCCAAAGCACATGTTTCGATGCAGATGTTTCCAGAACTCTTTCTTGTTGAAACTTTTATTTCTTGCTGAACTGTTTGTCTGCGACTGTTTGGCTGCTTCATCAATAATCAGGTCACTGACTGAAGCAGAAATGCTGAATCCACAAACCGTGCTCTTCCTGGTCTTGCTCTAGATTTTATCTAATGGTTCAACCAGTAAAAAACTGACAAGCGCTTTGTCACAGGACGGTGCTGACAAATACCTGGTTCCTGTCGCGTGCGTTGGCGTATCGGAACCTCTGGATGTAGTAGAAGACGAGCCAGGCCAGCGAGATGATCATCAGCACGATGAAGGAGATGGAGACGAACACCACCGACGTCCTGCTCACGTACTTCTGCAGGTTCCGCGTCCCGATGGTGATCGTCATGGTGACGGTCACGTTGCGCTCCAGCAGCAAAGCCACCTCCCGGCCTTTGGGCTCCGGGATCATGATGGCGATGACCTCACCTGTGCCTGAAGAGGGAAACAGGAATTAAAGGAGACTTGGACAAAGGAGAGGAAGCTTGAAGCACCTGATGAGATAGAAATGAACCCGGGGCCCCCTGTGAGCAGCGGCTCAGTGATCGGGGGTTAGAACCAGCAGGTAAACACAAGATCTGTTCACATGGACTCAGCTCGTTCAATTCTCCCACTCTAATGTTGTTCTGCGTCGCGGAGCAACAGTGCGACTGCACGAGACACTGAGCAGGACCGTGTCAGGCCGTGTTCCCCGCGGTGGGAGGAAGTATCCCAGACATTCAGCCCAGACCTGCTGCCAACACCTATTTAGTTTGGACCGGGGTCGGCTCAGATTTCCACCACAAACAAAGTGCTGCACGGTTCCTCTGGGCTGAACCGAACCCACATCCACCAAAGTCCCACTGTGGTCGTTCTAGTCTCCACCCGACTGTGATTGTTGTGTTTAAACATGTTTGAGAGGAACAGCTGGAGGCTGTTTTCAGCACAGTAGGTACAGTCTGCTTAACACTGAGCACATCACTAGCATCACCTACCCTCTGTAGGGTCCCTGAACGCCTCGTATGTGTATGGGGACTGTTTATTACTGCAGGAGGCCAGTTCTCCTGCACAAACACAAACAAGAGACGTTAACGGACACCCGGAGTGACTACAACAGGACAGACCATCACCCATTCACCCCCAGTCGTACGCTCAAACAATGACCAGTGTTTCTGCCTCTGGACCAGTTCAACTGAAGCTCCTTATGGTCAGACTGGAAGTGAAGCTGCTCCCTGACAGCCGGCCGGCCTGGCGTCACGGCGGTCCCTGTCTTACATTTCCTTCATTCAGCATTTGACACTGATGCCGTCGGCTGCTGATACTGGAGACAGAGCGTACGCTGTGTAACTGTAGACTCGCCGCTCGGCAGCTGAGGCTCGGCCTCAAGCAACAGGAAGGAGGTTCAAGTGGGGCGAGCTGCTGTTTGACATCAAGCCTGAACATGTGATGCAGTGTAAGACTGATGCGTTGAAGCAGGGACCCCGCGGTAGAAACGCTGCTTCTGTCTGGGAGCAGATTAAACTCTCATTCAGACTCTGAATCAGGTGAAAGTCCAGCGTTTCACAACAAAACCTCACCAAAACAAAGTAGGATTTCTTGACCTCTCTCTCCGTTTAACGCTCTCCAGAAGACAATGTCGGTTCAACAACCCCGTCACTATGGCAACCAGCTCCTCACCCACCCATGGGAGACGAGCGCCTAAAAATAAACCTGCCTCGTGGAGCCGGAGCACAAAACCCAGAGCTGTGGTTTCAGGAGGCCGTGTCCACCAGAGACGCCCGACCCGGTGCCGGTCCGGGAGCGTGTCGGTGCCGGTCAAGGTTAAGTGATGGTGATAGACACACACGCTCAAGTGTGTGTGTGTGTGTGTGTGTGTGTGTGTGTGTGTGTGTGTGTGTGTGTCTACACTCAATTCAGAAATGTGAGGTTTTCCTTGTGACTGAGGCCTGACTCCAGCAAACACACCCTCAACTACAGCCGCTACAAAAGTGAGAGAGTGATCAGCACATTTTATTTTTTAAATCACGTTGGGTTTGGTAACAAACTCAGCTGCTGGGAATTCATGAGCATGTTGACAATCACAGGTTGGTGATTAATGGAGACGCTCACGGGAAAGTTTGTTCAGAGCGTTACAGCCCCATAAAACTAAAGGACATCGATTCCCTTAAAGTCTCTGTAAATCAGTGGAAGGAGTTTTACACATAAATAACAGCTCCGCCACTGACGCGTGGACGGGTCCTGTTTGTTCACACAGTAAAACAGCTGGTGTGATGTAGCACAGTGTTTGCTGGTCGACCCGTCTACCTGATCTGGACCCGTCTGTGGTAAAGGCCCGTGTGTGGAGGGTTGGACTCCCCTGGGTCCACACTTCTACAGCTGTGAGGACTGAAGTTAGAACCCTCTGGAGACGTGAGAACCCGACTTAACATCTTCATCTTTACAGGGACTAAAACTCCTGTGTGCCGTCATTTAGAACACGCGTGGGACAGAAGAAGCTCGTTGTAACAGCAGTTGGACTAATGTGTGGTACAACAGACCGGACCAGACCGGACCAGACCGGACCCGACCCAGAGCCCTGACTGGACCCAGTGGAGAGCCTGGACCAGACCGGGCACAATGGATCACACTGACTGTGGCTATTGACCAGCACTGAACGAAGCCCAACGGCACCAGTAATGGACGAGTGACTGGACTCTCTCATTTCATGTGGAAATGATGAACAAAAGCTGAAAAACAGTTGGGACCAGGTTTAAACCAGCTGACGAATGAGCATCTGAAGGAAGACGCCCAAACTACCAAAACCAATGATTGCACCAGGTTTTTCTGGAGCCATTTTTATCTGGAGCCAACGGTGATTGAGTTCCTTCACACATCAGTGCCTTGTTTCTGCAAATGGTTAAAAGCTCATGGCTTCAGATTTAATGACTGTGTGTGTGGGATGTAAAGTGGACATTTATACAGTCGACTTCTGAGGAACAGGCACCGATGTCCAGCGTTCAGTTTGTACATGAGGACATTTGGATTATTCAGCCTTTGAGCTCCTCAGATCAGGGGTTCTTTGATTTATTGTTCTATTAAGTTCTTTTTAGCCTCAGAGCGATTGAGGAAGATGCTCCAAGCTTCTTTGAGCAAACGGAACATGTATCAACGAGTACAAAACACAGACTGCGCTGATCTGAATTAAAACAGATGAACTTGACGACTTGTGCTGAGGGAGCGTTTTCTACGATGACGGGTTTAATCCACCAACGTGATCATCGTCTGACGACTCAGTGCTGCAGCTGTGTGGCCAAATAATTGCACCAACAACCCCAGAGAAGCGTGACCACCCAGTGGAACTATCAGACCTTCATCTCAGCACAGATCTGTGGAAGCTCTAATGGCTTCTGATGACGAGACGCTAAAAATCAACTGTTGGGCTTCAGGTCATACTGGTGCTACTGGTTAAAGACAGCAACTTCAGCCAAACTGGTTTCTTATTCTACAAACAAATACCTCAAATGGAGCAAAGAGCTGGTTCCGGTGTGGAACCAGTTTTCCTGGTGTGGAACCAGTTTTCCTGGTGTGGAACCAGTTTTCCTGGTGTGGAACCGGTTCAACATTATTCCTTGGTTCTGGAGCAGCTCTGAAACTGGCTCAGTGACGAGGGAGTGCTGGAATAAAGACGAACAAAACTAATGGAACGGCCAAGATGAGGCACTGGAAGCCCAACCCTCCAGATGAAGCTGAAGCGCTGAGCTTCAGGACATGTGGTAAACTGCTGGATGAATGTGGGCTCGTCCAACATATCATTTCATCAGGGGCATGAAGTTCACCACATCGACTTTTCAGCAGCTCGTGTCACAAGCCGAACTTTGCACTCAAAACATCATGAGGACGTTGATTTAAAGCAAACAAGCCCTCTGTTAGGAGCACTTCCTGCATGACTGGTTCTAGAACCAGAAGCGGATTCATGAGAACGCTGAGGGGGTTTCCAGCTGTGAGTGAGTCCGGTCAGTAGCTCTGACAGTGAACAAAGACAAGGCCACGGCCACAAAACAGCTAATAATAATATCTCACTGACTCCATCACAGCACATCACACATGCTCTGGACATAATGGAAGTAGAGGCAGACGTTAAGTGAAACCAGCTGATGTGAGAACAGGCTCGTGTGAACGTCGGGTCCACATTAGGGGCAGCTTGAGTTCATGGGACGGGTCAATAAAGCCTTGTGACGGATCAATCAACCAGACTTGACCAGCCCTGCAGTCTCTGGACACCAGTCCACACGAGACTGGAACCCAACCCCAGCACTGGTTTCCAGCCCTCCAGTTGGTGACGAGTCGTCCAACAACAGATCCACGCAGATGACCTGCTAGAAGCTGCCGTGGCGCTCGCCACATAAACGCGTGCGGGCGCGCGCGTCGTACCTGCGTGGGGCATCGTGATGGTGTCGTTGGCGTTGGCGGAGCCCACGTTGAAGATGACCACGGCCGAGGCGTTGTGCGCGGCCGCGTGGCGGATCTTGTCCTTGTAGGTGCAGTTGCCCCGGGCGACCAGCGCGATCCAGGCCGCGGCCTGCGCGGGCACGGCGAAGCGCGTGCTGGGGTCGCAGGCCTGGCGGTCGTGCGGCGCCGCGGGCAGCGCCACCAGCCCCTTGGCGTCGCGCTTCGGCGAGTTCTCCCCGTAGCGGCCGCACTCCGTCCTCTCGGTGCGCAGCTCCGACGTGGCCGGGTCCACGTAGGTGATGTTGACGAAGGCGGTGTACCACTCCTCGCGCTCGGCCACGGTGAAGTCCAGGCACAGCAGGTGGACGAAGCAGAAGGAGAGCAGCCACGTCGAGAGGGCCAGGCTGCGGCAGGCCGCCACCAGCGAGCCCGCGGCCATGGCGAGCGGCCCGGCCGAAGCGCGTCCGTGGGCGGGGGTCGAAGCCGCGCGGCCGGCGGACGCCTACTCCGCCATGCTGCGGCGGAAGCCCGGGTCCGAGCGCTTTGTTCCGCGTCCCGCCTCTGGCTTCAGCCGCTGCCGAGCAGCACACGCCCGTTAGCCGCCTCCACGTCCATCCGCCCCGGGAACAAAAGCGCAGAAACGGCCCCGAACGAGGGCGCCTCGGTCCGCCGTGAGACAGCGCGAGGCGGAGCGGCGCTGCGTGCAGACGTTTCCGCTGAGCTCCGGCTAAACTGTGCGGCCGCAGCTTAGCTAAGATGCATTGTTTTGATGCTCCGTCGTTGAACCACTTCTGACAGGAAACACGACAAACTGAGCGTCCCTCCAAAATAAAACCGGTGTCATTTCAGGTGAACGGTTAAAAATTAACTCGTCTCGTGGTTTTCTATCAGAAGGTCAACCTTAAAGGTTAAAACATACATAAACAATATATGTTCTGATAATCTTTTACGTCTTGCCAATCATTAGTGGAAAATTATATATTTTATACTATTTATACGTGACGCTAGTCACGTCAGTAATAAGCTGTATTCTTAATATGATTATACAGCCAACTGCCTTTTAGTTATTACATTTCTCACCTACAATAAACCAATTAATACTTGTTCAGGCAAGTATAAAATGTATGTTGTTGACAAGTTACAGACGCAGAATTTCATCAATTAATCTAATTTTTTGCAAGTGTCTTTTAAACAGAGAAAGAAAAATATTTAAACAACGTCATATTCACTAATGTTTGTCACGTTACGTCCCTTCGGTAAATTACTCAAAATTTTAGATTAGACTTTAGCTTTTACTTTGTAGGGGAACTTAACCCATTTCCGTTATTACAGAGTCACACTCGGCGACTTGACGCTGTTGTGTTTGAACCGTCATTGGAGAAGCGCCACCCAGCGGCCGCGCAGAGGAACAGCGGCTCCACTAAAACAAGACGGTTCCGTCCAGCGTTTATACAGCGGCGGCTTTAAACTAGGGACGAACAGCGTCTAAAACAGCTGTACGAGGAATCCTGACAAAACACAAAAGAGACAAATGTGGTGAATGAGAGCAGAGCTTTAATCCACATCTACTTAAACATCAAACATTCATTTATTGCAGCAAAAATAAACAACAAAGTGGGTCATAAAAATAGTTTCTACATATGTATATAACAAAACATGCACTTTACACGATAATACTGTCACGATAAAATAATTGTACAGAAACTATTAAAAACAACAAGTGTGTTCATCCATAGCTGCCGTCTGGAGGTCGGTACAGTTTGGGGAACGTGAGGAGCTGCACGCTGCTGAAGGCAAACTTCCTGCTGCCAATGTTCTTCTGCACATTGTCCATCCTGCAGCCATCCCTACACACACACACACACACACACACACACACACACACAGCAGCGTAGACATTCACGTGCATATTAATGAGCACTAACACCTGAAACCAAAACTCCTCCCGTTCAGATGAAAAACAACACAAACATTAAATACTGATGAACATGGTAAAACATAAACAATTCAGAAACAAACAGAATAGTTTTAATGGAACATCTAATGGGAGTCTGTGACCACTGGAGTTTTGATCTCACAAATGTCTAATGACTAATAGTGTTTCAGAGTCACTATGAAAACAGCGTCTGGGATATTATGTTCACCATTAACGTCCCAGTTTGTCTGGTCTATTGGTATTTGGCCAACAGTATGACCAGGCTGAGGATCAGCCACAGAACCAGGAGGTGAGAGGTCACCAGCAGGAAGGCCACTGGGTACAGGTGTCGCCTGGGAGCTTTGGGGGCCAAACACTGAGGGATCCACAAGCTGTGGAGGTCAGAGGGACGCTCCTCTGTGTCAAACCCAGAGACAGCGACCCCTGAGGGGGAATAACAGCCCAGCATGTGGCCCCAGGACAGACGAGACCTAGAGGAGCAGGATCCAGTGTGCGAATGCGTGCGAGAATGTGGGATGATACCATAAGGAGGAGGAGGCGAGGATGGGATGAGGTAAAAGAGAAAAGATAAACATTAAACTGAAAATCCTCAATGTGAAAGTGGACAAAGAAACCAAAGGGAGGAAACCAGCAGAGAAACAGGCAGCAGCGGACGCACACACGCACCTCCTCATGCAGTCCAGCGCGCTGGTGAAGTGCTGGCGCCCGAGCGCGTGGCGCTCGCGCAGTATCACACACTGCTCCAGCGTCACCGACATGGCCGTGCGGTCCTTGGCGCTCTTACAGCTGGTCAGACGGACGCCGTTCACCGTGCGGCACACCTGAACAGAGGCCCAGACTGAAGCAGAGACCCGGTGGAGCCACCGTCGGCCTCGGCGTTTCCTACCAGCGCCGCGAGCCACAGAACCTCCACGTTCTTCCGCTTCCTGCTGTCCACGGTCCGGTCCAGAGACAACAGCAGGTCCGGCAGCGCCTGGATTCCAGCTGGACAGAGGCGGAGCACACAGAGGGTCGGTTCAGAGCTTCAGACCATTTACAGCAGCGGCTGTTTCACGGTGTGACGCTCACGCAGCGCTGGCAGGCGGTGTCTCAGGGCGGTGCAGTACGTCTTCAGGCGCTCGTAGTTCTCCTGGTTCACTCTCTCCTGCAGAGAACTGTCACCAAACCTGAAACAGCAACGCACATGAGTGGATGAAGACGTCAGCCATATAGCAAGGCCTCAGTGATGAAGAACAGGGCCCAAACCTCTCAGCCAAACTCTGCTGCTGGTTGATTCCAATGTTGAAGTGAACAGGGTGAAGTCGAATCAAAGATCCTTTTAGTTCCTGTGGCAGAGACACAAAGTCCTCTGGAGGAACCGGGACGTTGACAACCAGACTGCCCCTGAACAGAGAACAGGCCGTGGGGTTGAGTGTGTGTGTGTGTGTGTGTGTGTGTGTGTGTGTGTGTGTGTGTGTGTGTGTGTGTGTGTGTGTGTGTGTGTGTGTGTGTGTGTGTGTGTGTGTCCGTCCTTGCGTTTAAGGTCTTTTTGAGAGTCAAGATGTGATTTTAGGGCTGAGGAATTGACTTTTGGTTCTGATTAGAGCAAAGATTAGACGTCTGCCTTCATTTGTGATGGTTAGGGTGAGGGAAGGCATTATGTCAATGGTGGGGCCCCAATTTTATAGCACCGCAAGGCTGTGTGTGTGTGTGTGTGTGTGTGTGTGTGTGTGTGTGTGTGTGTGTGTGTGTGTGTGTGTGTGTGTGTGTGTGTGTGTGTGTGTGTTTCCCACCACGTCCCACTCAGCGTCGGCAGCAGGTCTCCCGCTTCCTCGGTTTTGGCCTCGGTGATGCTGAACGTCACCTCGCTCAGGTCGGCCACGCCCACCTCCATGTCCTCCAGCATGCCCAGCTCGTCTCCTGACACACACACACACACACTGTGTACACACACACACACACTGTACGTGCAGCGTCTACAGCCGATGGGTGTGTCCGTACCAGAGGTGCTGAGCAGGCTTTCAAACTGAGCCAACACTCCCACAGAGTGAAGCTGCTGCAGGAAGTCGCGGTCCTCCAGACTTCCATGCAGCTTCAGCACGAAGCCACACACGACTGCAGAAAGCTGAGAGAACACGCCGTTACCGTGACAACTATCATAACGTCTGTGCAGTCGTACAGGCATCACACTGATCTGTGTGGCTCACCGCCTGGCTGAACACGGCGTGGCGTCTTTGCACCACGTGTGCGGGACCCTGGCCCACGGTGAGGCCCACGGCCGCCTGCAGCACCACGAAGGTCATGGCCGCTCGCGCCTGATCCACAGCCTCACGCACGCAGTCCCTGAGGGTGACCACAAGGGGCAGCAGCTGCTCCTGCCAGGAGGAGGCGCAGGTGGAGAAGCAGGGAGAGACTGTGGGAGTAGAGGACAGATCATCAGATGAACCCTGCCACGCCCTGTGCACACATCAGAGCAGGATGCGGCGCCTCACCAGCGCCTTGAGAGCCTGTCTCCCCAGGAGCCTCCTGCTGCTCCGATCCCGTCTCCCCATGAGCCTCCTGCTGCTCCGATCCCGTCTCCCCAGGAGCCTCCTGCTGCTCAGAGGCCATCAGAGCCTGAGGCCGGTTCTCTCGCTCCTGCAGCCGCTTCACCATGGCGATAATACAGCTGAGGATCTTTCCAACATTGGTCCAGGTTCTGTCCTACAAACACACCAAGGTAAAATTCGTCCCACAGGTGCTGGGACCAAAGCTCACACTGTCGAGGTCCAACTTGCCCACTCCTCCTCGCCGTAGTCATGGGGCGAAGGCTGCTGCTCCTGCGCAGCTGCTGTGGCGTCGCACACTGAGCCGTTGCTGTGGTTGTGGACGCTGGCAGGGAACCGGCTGTGGGCCGCTAACAGGGCGCGCTTCACCAGCTCATCTTGGAGTTCCTCAATGAACAGCTCTGTCTGGTTTAAAGAGACACATGAAGCTTGATGCTAGCTCCTTTGCTTCATGCTGTCAGTCTGAGGATGCGAGGCTCCTCACCTGCTGAGTCAGGCTGTCCAGCACCCGCTGCAGCGAAGTGGCCTTCTGCTCCAACGAGACAGAGAGCAGCTCCTCAGCGAGGCCAAAGACCAGGGGCTGCAGCTGGGCCATGCTGCTCAGCAGCGCTCTGGCTCTGGAGCATTCGGCCCGGGAAAAGGAGGCAGAGCTGGAGAGAAGCATGGAGCAACAGTCAGCCACCAAGTTCACCACCGAGTCAGTCACCGAGTCAGCCACAGAGTCATTACCGAGTCAGCTACCGAGTCAGCCATAGAGTCATTACCGAGTCAGCCACCGAGTCAGCCACAGAGTCATTACCGAGTCAGCTACCGAGTCAGCCATAGAGTCATTACCGAGTCAGCCACCGAGTCAGCCACAGAGTCATTACCGAGTCACCTACCAAGTCATTACCGAGACAGCTACCGAGTCAGCCACAGAGTCATTACCGAGTCACCTACCAAGTCATTACCGAGTCAGCTACCGAGTCAGCCACAGAGTCATTACCGAGTCAGCTACCGAGTCAGCTACCGAGTCAGCTACCGAGTCAGCCACAGAGTCATTACCGAGTCACCTACCAAGTCATTACCGAGTCAGCCACAGAGTCATTACCAAGTCAGCCACAGAGTCATTACCGAGTCAGCTACCGAGTCAGCTACTGAGTCAGCCACAGAGTCATTACCGAGTCAGCTACCGAGTCAGCTACTGAGTCAGCCACAGAGTCATTACCGAGTCAGCCACAGAGTCAGCCATCGAGTCAGCCACTACTGACAACAACTACTGTTGTTTTCTCCTTGTCTAAACTGAGGATCCTGACAAATCCTGCACTGAGTCATAATTTAAAACTGCAGCGTCACTAATCCTGACAGAGCAGAGATTATAAGGATTAACCTCTAAAACATAAAACAATGCAGTGAGGATAAAAAGAGGAGTCACTGAAGACGAAGAGGAGGAGCCTCACACCTGTGGCTGTGGGGGGCGTGTTTGCTGAGCAGCCTCTTCAGTCCTCCGTGTTTGAAGGACTGGTGGTGATCGGCCGGAGCTCCAAAGGTTATGATCTCATACCACACACCTGCAGAAAGAGGGAGACGCCAGAGCAGTGAAAGGTGAGCACGTGGACATGAACAACACGCAGCCGGTACCTGGGCTGTCCGGACTCGTGACCTCCATCCTCTGCGAGTGCAGGTTGGTCGGAGCGAACTGAAGGTGTCGGTCCGATCGACTGCTGCTGGACTTAAAACAGGCCAACGCTGTGGGAAACAAACAAGGCCTGTGTTCAGCTCCTCTGTGGGAATATTCATCTGTGGCTGCAGCACACGTGCATGTTCATGTGGTGAATAGAGTGAGTCAGAGTGCACGAGTGGCTTCTACCTGAGAGCTGGTGGAGCTCGGCCAGCGTTTCCTGGTAGCAGCTGATCAGGTGGTTGCAGTGGCCGAGGACGTCACGGCGGAGTCCGTCCCAGTGGAGCGGCAGGTCGCTGAGCTCCTTCACGTCCTGGACCCTTCAACACACGTAGGGCATGAGTTCACTCCCCAAGGCTGCGAGAGAGGACGCGCTTTCACTTCAACACAACATCCAGACGCAGATGAGCTCACACACACACACCTGCTGCTGTGCTCGTGAATGAGGATGCTCAGCAGCCGCTTGGGCAACGAGAAGGAGAGCGGCGTCTCCGACAGCTGCTCCCTGACCAGCAGCCAGCGCTGGTCCTCAGTCTGGAACCGGTACAGCTTACACACCTGAGCACAGAGCACTGCACGCACACACATGCACATGAACGCACACACGCACACACATGCACATGAACGCACACACACACACATGCACATGAGCGCATGCACACACATGAATGTACACACGCACACACATGCACACACGCACACACACACACACGAACGCACACACGCACACACATGCACATAGACGCACACACACACACATGCACATGGACGCACACACACACACATGCACATGAGCGCATGCACACACATGAATGTACGCACGCACACACATGCACATGAACGCACAAACGCACACACATGCACATGGACGCACACACACACACATGCACATGAGCGCATGCACACACATGAATGTACGCACGCACACACATGCACACACGCACACACACACA
>NC_040882.2:26548511-26633511 GCF_900634795.4 Betta splendens | reverse complement strand
GCACGCAGGCGCCTACGAGTGCAGCGTCGCCGGAGAGCTGGCTGCGCGTCAGAGGTGAGCAGGTGTCAGCGAAAGCCGTGTGTACGCTTCAGAGCTGCCGCTGACACACCTGCGCCCCCTGCTGGTGGGAGGTCTTCACCTGACGCCCCCGTTTTACTAGCGCTCGTATAGAGACACAGGAGGAGCGGTGAGAAAGGCTGACGGTTATTCATTGACTCCAAGATGATTCAAACTACAGTTTAGTGATTTGAATAAAAGTGCCTCGTTGTGATTTTCATTTTTTCTGCAGCGCAGCAGGAGCTGAGGCGCAGATCTGATGGAGGCGTCATGCAAACAGTCTAAGGACCATCAACCGTGACAGTTTCAGCCTTCGGGGGCATGTGACCTCACTTCCTGTCTGTGTGTGACATCACTTCCTGTCTGTGTGTGACCTCACTTCCTGTCTGTGTGTGAATCACTTCCTGTCTGCATGTGACCTCACTTCCTGTCTGTGTGTGAATCACTTCCTGTCTGCTCATGTGGATCACCTGCTGACAGACCCTCCTCCACTCATCACCCTGTGGGTTTCCTGGTTCTGCTGTGGTTCCTGTTTGTCCTCTTTTGGTGCTGGGAGGGTTCATCATTGGATTTCTGCTTGGTTCTGTGACTTCCTGAGTTTCTTTGGATCTGTCACTAGTTTTTGCTGCATGAGCTGTGATTTTAGTTCATACCTTTGATCTGAACTCTGTTCTGTCATGCAGGGATTCATAGTTTGGCAATGATTGTATTTCTAGTCTTTTACTTCATTAAATGATTTATTTTGCACAGTCCTGTGCGTCCTGTTATCGGTCTGGCCTCATCTGGACTTTATAAAGGTACAAAGGTAAAGACAGGTGGTTGGAGAGTCTTATTTTACAACACCATGGAATCAGTTTTTATATGAACTCTGACTCTGCTGCTTTAAAAAACACCTGGACAAAGTGTTCAGTGTTTGTGTGGGTCTGACAGGAAGGAGGCGGTGGAGCTGTGTCTGTTTCAGTGACACACTTGTTCCAGTCACTGTAAGTTACTGGCTCCGTCCTGGTGCCACTGAGCCGCTGACCTGCACTGATGAAGGAGAGGCAGATGAGCCCAGCGTGTGCTACAGAACGTCGTCAGCCATTCTGAGCAGCTTCTACTGTATGAAACCAGTCACAGGTAGAAACAGAACAGGACATGATGAACAAAGCAACACCTTTAGACCCCAGTCAGCTGTTTTTGCAGCTTCCTGTTTTACAAGAAACCGATTATGTTTAGAGGAAATGTAACGCAGTGTAAATGCTAAATGGTCCTACATTTGTACAACGCTGCTCTACACACTCACACACACACACACACACACACACACACACACACACACACACACACACACACGCAAACACACACACACACACACACACACACGCACACACACACACACACACACACACACACACACACACACACATACAGACAAACTCACACACATACACACACACACACACACACAGACAAACTCACACGCACGCACGCACGCACACATGCACGCACGCACGCACACACACACACACAGTTACATTAGATGGTACTGATGCAGGACGGACTCTGCTGCCTCCCAGAGGACGGGGAGCAGACACCACCCGCTTCACAGTGACCTAAACGCCTCACGCTTTGTTGACTGTTTACTCTGCATTGTTCTATTGTTACTCATGAGGCTTAGCTTGTGCACTTATTACAGTTCACTTCCAGCTCTGTGGGTGGTAATTGTGCTGATTCCTGTTTAGCACTCATCAAAGCTCTATTGTTGGTGATTGTGGAGGCATCACAGAACCTAAAGACAAGTTAAACAGTAGGAAACTAAATCTACCTTTGGTAAATTAAGTAGACAAGTCTTGTATTGGGATTTTATTTTTTCTTACCTGAAGCCAATCTACCGGTTTTGTGACACAGTGCAGCCCGTCTGGTCGGAGTTGCATCTTTGTTGTAGAGGTCGGTGCAGGGCTCGTCTGTCCCCGCCCGCCCCGGCTACACAGTTAAAATATCAAGCATCCCTGGTGGAGTTAAAACCAGAAACCAGTTCCGGGTGTCTTGACTTTCCGCTGCTGAAGCGTTTCAACTTTTCTGTTTCCAGTTTCAAAACATGTGAAAGTGAAGTTCAACCGACAGAAAAGAAAAGCTGCGCGTGAAGGAAGTGGGAAAAGCAGGAGTTGGTTTGAATCCGCGAAGGTAAAAACCCCGTCAGCTGTTTGTTCGTGTGTTCAACGTCAGTCATCAGGAAAAGGAGCAGGATGGAGTTCAGTTATTGTTATGAACAGACACAAAGTGAGGATTGTTGAAGTGATGACTTTGTTTCTGTGTGACGTGTGTCAGCGCTAACAGGAAAACACCACTTTATTAGGAACAACTAGCAACTAGTCTGTTAGTTTGATTCAGTCTGAACTAAATAACTGAAGGCAGCTGTTTTCAGACTTATTTGTGTCCTTCGTTCATCATTTTGTTAATAAATAGCATTGAAGTGTTCAGGTCGAACCCTGAAGTCACGTGTGTTTGGTTTAACATTCAGCCAGTCATCTAAGTGGAAGTAGATCTAATAGGTTAACACATTCTTGCGCACTAGTTTCATCAGCGGGTTCTATCTGTCGTTTACAGCTTGGCAGAGGTCAAAGGTCACCAGCACTGTCCTCCCCATCACACACTTCAGACCTCTGCACTAATGAAGTGTGTTTTATTACCAGTAACAGGAGGGTGGTGATGTTGTAGCCAGATATAAACGTATGTAATGTTTGTGTGCAGGTTTTTGTTGTGTGTGTGGACCTTTGTTAAGTGATTATGGCGCAACATGAAGCCAGGAATGTGTCTTGCTGCTTTAACGAGCGTGATCTTGTCCTGACTCGCGGTTCCTTGTGTTGCTGCTGGTTGTGGAGCAGACGGTCTGTCCACTTCTTAGTCACAGGCTGAAGTGGTTGTTTCCTTTTCCAGTTTCCTCGTTTTCTGGTTCAGACACCGTTGAACAATCGTGACACAGTAACAGGTCATGATTCACACACAAAGCGTCTGTGAAACAAAGATGAGACAACAGACACACAAGGGTTGTCGTCTCTTGCTTTACTTCCATTCCTTTGTTTTTGAGTTTTGGATTATTTATATCAATGTGGCTCGAAGCTGAAGTCTAGTTTGTAGCATTTGGTGTTTGCATAAACTCATTTAAATGTCAGCTTCCCACTTCCTGTGGACGAGGGCTGAAGCCTGAAATGAATGGACAGAGAAGCTGCTGTCTACTGATCGGTGCCATTGCTCTCTGCTTTTCTGACACATCTGTTTGTTGCTGCACACGTGGTGTCCTCCACCGCCTTTGTATCATTTGTAGCTTCGTGTTTCAGACATTTGATCATTGTGCAGGAACGCCCTCTGAACTGTGTGTAATATTACCAGATAGCCACGCAAACAGACAATAAACAGTGGAGAAGCTCAGTCCGATAAAATCACTGGGCCTGAATGAGGTAAAACATGTTTTGTTTCAGCAGCTGCCAGGTTCATGTTCATCAGAATTCCTGTCAAAAACAAGAGTAATGATGAAGTAGATACAGTTAATTTCAGCCTGAACCTCCTGCAGCTCAGGTCTGTTGACAGAGGCCTGTCCTCCTTCAACCACTGGGTGGCGCTGTTCGTCTACGTTGATCAGTGCAACGCAGAATCCACGTCAGTGGTTCCTGCAGACACAAGATCCTGAAAAGCTTTTGTCATAAAGTGCTGACCCGCATGGTGGTTTACATGTGGTTGTTGTTTTACACAGTGAACAGACTCACTCTGTTTTTTGTCAGGGCAGAAGAGGATGGAGCAGAGTCCAGGCTCTGACGGCTCCAGCGTCTCAGAGGAACCGTCTCCTCCCAGGGTGAGGCAGCGTGGAACCCGTGTTCCGCCGACCGGGACGAGAGGCAGAACCGCTCTGTTTATGCTGCTGCAGCCTTGAACCTCCCGCTGAGCTGAGATGCACTTCATCAAAGAACCCTCCTTTATGTGGAGACTTTAAATAACATGTGAAAGTACTGATTCAGTAGCTTTATTGTCTTGTCTGATTTCCTCCTCCTCAGTCATAATATTTCACTGTGATATTTTCATATTAGTAATAATTTCTCAGTGGTGCAGCTCACACTGCTTGTTGGTTGGCTTTCAACAACAAGTGTGTGTGTGTGTGTGTGTGTGTGTGTTAATGAAGAGCTGCTCATCATTACGTTTGCCTACTACTGTAATTATCACGATGGGTCAAACCCAGAATCCAATGTCACACAAATATAGAACAGACGTGTGTCTGATTTATCTGTTTACTACACACATCCACACACATGCACCTGTCAGATAAAAGAACAACCTGCAACAGCTGCTAAACGGCTTCAACAATGTTATCAGCCGTTGTCATGACAACATGAGCCAACGGCAGCGATAACCGGTGACAGTGAGCCGGACGGTGGCTGTTGAAGGACTGTGTCTGATAACGCAATGACGTCAGGTAACAGTGACGCTGATGATGTCATCGTTAGACCCGATGGCTGCTCATGGGTTTCTGCCACATTGGCCCTCATTAAAGGAACCAGCAACCTGCCTGTCACACACCGTCTCACTGACCTTTGGAAAGAGTGTGTGTGCGCGTGTGCGTGGGGCTCGTTGTGCGTCACTGAATGCCTTCCTGTCTCTTCGATGCCACACACTGACTTTGAGCTGAATTCCTGCAGCTCAGTGAACTAAGCAGCTTCACTTTATACCACATGGAGTTCAGTACCAGGAAAGTGGCCGCGTGTCCTCACAGTCATAATGTGAAATTACTCCTCGTCTGTGTGAGGCGCCCCCGTGACCTTTCAGTGACAAACGTCAGCGATCGCCATGGCAACCTCAGAGCATTTTAACCTGTGCTGCAACGGGCTGCTGCCGCTTTGTTCCCACGGCGATCTGTCTCACGTGTTGTCATGGGCTGTGCTTTGTGACCTTTGACCTCTGTTACTGTTCAGACGTCTGTGGCCGGTGTAGCATTCAGGCTGTTGGGAAAATGTTGGCACATCTCACATAACTGCATCGTTTGGGTTTAATTTACTCTGACTTAAAGTGCACTGGACCAATACGTCAACCAGGCGTTGAATGTCATAGTGATAAACAGATAATATGCAACATCTAAAACATTTTTATTTTTGAAGTGTACTGTCGTCATGGCACCCGTCATCCACCTGCTACACCTGCACTCGGCTGTGATTGATGTTAATCACAAGCCTGGTCTGCATTTGTGTGAAGTTTAAATGTCGGACAAAAGTAATTACGCATCATATGGAACCTGCTTGTATCAGTGACAATAGTCCTAAAGTCAACGCTGTCTGTTTTATTGTAATAACTGGGGCTTAAAAATGATGATTCACAGGAAACCAACAGTCGGAGCGACCACACCGACAGTGGAGCCACTTCCAGTCCAGATGAAGCCAGTGCAGAGGTCCCAGAGGAGGAAGAGGAGGCAGAGCCGAGTGAAGGTCAGCGGTGATCAGAATAAGAATAATAATGAGTGTGATGAGGTGCAGGTCCATGGACACACTGTTAAAACCTGCTGTTAAAAAGACTTTGTTTATGTCCCTGTCGTTGCTAAACTCCAGACCCTCCAGTATCTCCAGTGACACCACCCACACTGGGACCAGTGGTTGTCCAGGGCAACAACAAGAGCTCGGCCAGTGAGAAGCTGCAGCAAGTTCGCAAGTGGAGCATCACCGCGTATAAGGTAAGAGGACGCGCGCGTGACCGCGTTTCACCTTAACCTGAGCGTGACCAGCTCCAGCGCCGTCTGCTCAGTGCACCAGACAGGCGCTGGCGGAGAAGCTGGGCCGCGGCTCCCGCACCGTGGACCTGGACCTGGGGCCCCGTCTGGACGTGCTCAAAGATGACAGGCAGCGGTACGACAACATGACCAAGCTGGCTCAGACGCTGGCCAATCAGATCGGCCAGTTCACCGTTACCCAGAAGACCCTGGGGGACGCCTTCGCCGAGCTGAGCGTCAAGACGCCGTCGCTGCACGTGAGTTTCTTTGTGCTAATAACGTGTGATCATACCTACCTACTAGTATTAATCCAGTATTATTGTTGTGCGTTGCATTGGATCACACACACCTGTTACCACAAGCTCATTAAATGGTGTTTGTGCTGTGGATCAGCTGGAGTTTGGTGTGAACGCCGACGCTCAGAGGTTCGTGTCCAAGAGCGGCGACGCTCTGGTGGAGGCCATCAACTCCTTCATATCAGACATGGACACGCTGGTGAACAAAACCATGGAGGACACCATGATCAACGCCAAGCAGTACGAGGCGTCCAGGTGCGTCCGGCGTCTCGCCTGCGTTTGGACAGTAACCGCATCTGGAGGTGTTCCACAGAAGCACGTCTGTGTTCCAGGATTGAGTACGACGCGTACCGGGTCGACCTGGAGGAGCTGAACCTGAAGCCCAGAGACGACTCCACTCTGCCCAAACTGGAGCAGGCCCAGAAGGTGTTCCAGGACCAGAGGGAGCAGTATCTGAGGATCAGAGACGACCTGTCTGTCAAAGTCAAGCTCCTGGAGGAGAACAGGGTAAGAGGCATCCACATGTGTGGGTGTTCGTCCACCCCCTGCTGCCACAGGCTCAGACCCAAGGCCTGGGCGCCACCACGCTCCTGAAGACGAACACCCTCTGTCCTGTAGGTTGAGGCGTGGGCTCTATTGAAGCCAACCTGAAAGCAGTTGATGAGCTCCTCAGAGCAACCTGAACCAGTTTGCTTTGTGGCAGGGATCGTTATTCTGCTGCAGGAGATCACAGACACCAGGGAATACGTTTCCTTGAAGGGTGGACAGTGTTCCTCCTTTGGACACCTCATAGATAATGACCACTCCAGACAGAGAACACCTCACCAGCAGTTCTGGAGCTGTTCTGACCCAGTGGGCCGGCCGTCACCCTTTGGTTTTCCTCAACTCTCCCAAATCCTCAGACTTGTTTCTGCTTCTAGCTCATTGTTGTATTGTTGTTGTCATTCACTGTCAGAATTAGCATAAAATAAATGAGCGGCTATATTTTTTTAAATACCATGGGCCATTCATCAGGATTAGATGAAGGGTTGTGACAGAGGAAGTAGCTGCTTTCAGCTGTTAAATCCCTATGTTTCTGTCCGTCCACAGGTCAAAGTCCTGCATAACCAGCTTTGGCTGCTCCACAGCGCTGTGGCCGCTCACAGTCTGTCGTGTCACAGCTTCCTGCAGCACAACATGCAGCGCGTGGACGGGGACCTGAGCAACGCCAGCGTGGACGCCCCCTCCTGGCTGGAGGACAGTTGACAGGGCCGCGCTGACCACGGCAGGAGGGGGGTGCACAGGGCGGCGGGTTTGGTTTTAGAATTGACCGCTTGATGTGAAAATCTGAAACAGGTAAATGTATTGATGGCAGGCTGAAAAGTGGGATTTTGCTGCAGAAATAGGAGCGTAAATGTTTGTTTGTTTGATGACTGGACTTCCTGGCTCTCACTGCCAGGTCTCATAATGTTGTGAAACCCAATGTACTGTATGTCTAAGTTTACATTTCAAGGGTTCATATCTATTTGTATAAAGGGATGTATGGGAGCTGTTCTCAGCTACAGTGCTTTGACCTCTGACCTGCCTGACGAGCGCACGCTCACATGCCACGTAGCCCTCCTGGATTTCTTTCCTATGTCTCCATGTGTTGGGAGTAAATCCACTAATCCTCCGTGAGGCACTAAGCCTTTCTTTGAACTTAAAAATCCTGTGCCAGCAGTCAGGAACCACAGCAGCTCAGAGTCACCAACCACCACCTACAGACAGCTTCTCCAGCAGCTGCTCAGCTTTTGTCTCTGAACTGATTGCAGAATGATGTAAATATGAAGCCCACCAGTTACTGCACTACTGGACCAGTCTCTCTAAGTGCAGACTGATACCATTCTGTATGTTGACAACTTCTTCACCTTTGTTGGTGTAGAAAGATGCAAATCATTAACCAAAGTTTAGTTACGGTGTCTAATTAAAGGCTATATTGTTATTGTCTGTCCACTACACTACATAATGGGACCATTAACATGGCTGTATAATGGGACCAGTATCCAGCCAGGCTCAGATTATTCAACCTGATGCTGAACGCTTCATTGGACAAGGTTTGGTGAAGTTGATGGTGGTGTTTATGTTAAATAGTTCTGCATTTGTTTACATGAAATGTAACATCAAACACAACAACTATGCAGTTACTAGTTATCTATTTTGTGCAATAATGTCCCCAAAGTCCTCTTCACCTGTAAAGGGACATTTCCATCCACTGGCCACTTTATTAGGAACAGGACACCGGGTGCTGTCGGTTCCAGCAGCGCCTCCACGCTGACTTCTCATCTTCACTTCACCTGCAGCGTCTGCAGTGGTGGTGGAGTAAAGTCACTTTAAGAGGCTTCTAGTGTTTACGTGTGGTCACCTGTACCTAATAAAGTGGCCTGTGAGTTCACATTGCCCGTCTGATTCCTGCGTTTCTGTCGTGTGGTCATTACTGACTGTATCAACCCGCTGAGGAACGTTTGGCGTTTTCTGGTGGGGATTTCTGTCTGCAGCAGTGGTTTTAGCCTCCTGCCTTTCCTCCAACAGACCGATCACAGGTTGATAACGGATGGTTGTAAAATCCTGTAGACATGGACAGCAGACCCTGGATCAGTGAGAAGCCAACATGCATCAAAACAAGGAGCTAAAGGGAGTTTATGAAACAATGACCAAAGTATTTTAAAGCATGTCAATAAAGAATGATACAACACAAAGGATGAAGTTTTTCCTTTACACGATAAATGTATTGAAATAGAAAGTGAAAACTCAAAGATCCAAATTGAATAGAATTGAAATTGAATTGAATTGAAACTCAAAAGTTTAGGTACTTTCCTCTGCATGGAATGGAGCAGTTTAAATAAATACTCATAAGTGATGAGTCTTTATCATGTTTACTGAATTACACACTAAGCAACATGCAGATGATTTCACAGAAATTTTGAATTGTAGTGTATGATACTAATATTGTGACATGGTTTTTACATATTTGACTTGTAGTTTTGCTATAGTAATACTGAACCTTTATACCTGCATTTGATAGACCTTTGAAATGTTGACACCTTTGTTGGTCATATAGAAGAACAGAAGATCAGATTACAAAACTGTGTTTTGTAAATAGTGCGTGATGTAGTTCAACAAGAACTTTATTAGAACGTACATTTCCTTCGCTTTTTTCCCTCTCATACTAAATAACTGGATACGTCACTGCCCACATCGGCAGCACGTCACAGTGAAAGGAAACGTTATTGTCTGAGATTAGTATATTGTGTTTAATTGTCAAAGAAGATGCATCTTTCTGTTTATATATCTAAGAAACTGATTGGAACATTATTCTCATACAGAGGTGTAAACCTGAATGTGGTCGTTCTCATTTGGAGCGTTGAGTTGTATGGATTTGGCTCAAAGACGTGTCCCAGAGAAGCAGCACAGAAACCAAGCATCTGAAATAGTTCACCAATATCAAATGAAAAGATTTTACTAATGAGAGGAGAAGTTGCTTTCTTTCAAGCTGCAGTTCAGAAAAAGAGCAACTAAGAGACATTTACTTTATTAAAAAACATCAAACATTCAAGGACGTGGATGATACATGGTACGAAGGGAGCGTTTCCCACAGAATCACCCTGCGAAGCTTTGTACACTGTGGGTGCATTTGTGTTCAGAGTGGGGGTTGAGAATAAAACTCAGGTCTGTTTGTGGCTCTGTTGCTCTGATTGCTTTAAACAGAGGCAATTATTCACCCGGCAACAGGAGCAACACAGCCCAGATCAGCTGCAGTGTCCAAACTCACAAACAAAGCGTGAGAGGCTCATCTTATGACTAAAACACAGTGAAGGAGCTTAATGTACAGGGTCAAAGGTCGAGCTGAGCCCAAGTCAGAACACGGCAGAGTGGGTTTAACATTCCACTTATTAAAGCCAGTTTCATTAATCATTGTTTACAGGAGAACGTTCAATGTCAAACAGCGTGTTGAGTTGCTGATTTCAATACTGGTTTATTTTCTAGTTAGTATTAATGTTTTATATTGACTTTTTAAGCCTTTTTCTCCCATTGCTTAAACTGCAATAATGTTTTAAAACTTCAGATACATGTCGAAGGGCTCAAAAGCAAAACTGTATAAAAAGTCACAGAGCTCAGTTAAAGACTCCAAATGGACAAAACGAGACAAAAGGCCACAAATAAGTTGCTTGAAATTGCGTTTTATTTGACCAGAAACTACAAATATAAATCCCAATGAATAGAAAACTGCTGTAACAGTGTGTGAAGAGAGAGAGTGTGTGTTTGTGCCAAGGGCGGGGCCACAGCAGCTTATCTGAGCAACGCACACACAAACACACACGACCGGAAGCGTGTTAATGTAACAGAACATCACTTCTGCGACGTATAAAATATATTAAACGTTCCGACTCTCCGTCCTGTTCCCAGAAGGAGCGAGAAGACGGTCTCACCTGAGCGACCACGCATGCGCCCTTCCCTCTCTGCCGCTCTCCCTCTCCCACACGCGCACGCGCGCGCCCACGGCGCTGCCAGAGCCTCCAGCTTCCTGGCGCGCGCAGCTCGCAGACGCCAAACGGAGTCAGACGGAACCGGAGCCGCTGTTCCCGCACATCTGTTGATTCTAAGTGGAGCTTCTGCTCAGACGCGTTCACTGCGGTGAGTTTTTCACAGTTAACGCGCTTCACTTTTCTGTCTGTTTGACTCGGTTCGGTTCCGTGCTGATAAATTCATTAAGGAGCTGTTTGCGCTAACAACAAACGTGCACCTGCCGTTAATGCTCGTCGCTTAAGTCGTGACGTGGTGGTTCCTGTGTGTGAAACGTTTCTTATTTTTGGCTCAACTTCGTCCGGGTGTAAAAACATTTGCAGATTCCCAGTTTGTGACCAACTCGTCCCTGCGTTTGCGTCGTTTACGTCATAAGCAGCAGTTTCCAGCTGATGCTTCACTCACTGTAACTTTTTGGCTCCGGGAGTGATTTGCAGCGGGACCTTCACGCTTCCGGCGTTCTACGTTCTGTTGTTCCTGACTGGACTCCGCGTTGTTCCGTGTGGATGCTGTTGTGCAGAGTTCTTGTGACATTCATTGCGTGCTGGTGTCGGTGCCAGGTGGTGCTGCAGTAACTGGGTCTCGGCAGGGACGGTGAAGTGGTTCCGTTCCGTTCCTCTGACGGGTCGAACCACGGTCACTCAGTTCTGTGAACTCGCCTCCAGTCACAGGTAAATGTGAGCTCAGCACTGGAAGCAGCGACGGAGTGAACTTCACAGAAGCTACTTTCTCTGCGCCACAGATGTTTGTCTGCATTAACAGCTTTCAGACGTGTAGTGTTAAAACTCCCACGGCACAAAGTGAGAAGCTCTGACACGATGCTGCTTTTAAAGCTGCACTGCTTCAGCATTAAACGTGCAGCTTTGCCACAGAGGCTGCACACGTGGAGCCTGTTGTTCTGCCACTGATTTTTGTAATTACACACTTTGTCCCTCACTATTTCTCACTTTAAATAGAACACTTACAGCAGATGTGCCGCATCAGACCAGATACAGAACGCGTTAACGGAAACGCACCAGGACAGGACTTTAACCTCCGCTGAAACTAGAACGCATGGAAAGGCCTTTATTTTGAAGCTTTTTCAGCTTTTATGGCATCTGTATAAAAAACAACAAGTAGTCATTGACCCTGAATGTGCACGATAAAATGGCCCTGCTTTAGATTTAACGAGGGTACTGAAATCACTCCATTTAATAGTGTTCATTAACATTTACACAAAATGCTTTCAAGCTCGTCTTTTAACGTTGTCGCCACAGTAAGATACTGATTTCGGGACCAGAATGAACCTCCTCTTGGTAGAAATATGAACTGCCTAACGCGCATCTGAGGCCTTTCAGGACTTCAGCTTGGGACGAGGCTCAAGTCAAACCTCCACACACGTGGTCGATGCTGTGGAGGCGTCCGGCAGCGCTGGAGACAGAGCTAGAACAGCTAGAACGTCATGCTGTGCTGTGTTAATGTGCTGTGTGTTAATGGGATGGGACACCACTACGCGGTGGCAGGCTGACTTATATAAAGTCCTGTAAAGATTGTCATCACACAGACGATGAGTGCTTTAATCATGTGTTCTCTCACCCACTCACGCCATGTTCACCCAGTCATTGCTGCCGCCGGCGCCCCTGACCTGCTCAGACGTCGCGGTGGGTTTTCTGTGCAGGACCTGATTTTGGTCCTGTCCGTTGTTTGCATTGTGTTTCCATGGTAACGGTGACGAGGAAGGGTGCTTTGCGGCCAGCAGGTGACCTGGCTTGAACCTGAACTTACCTGGTCTGAAAAAGTCTGAATGAGATTTCCCTTTTATGCGTTTCCTGACCCGGCTGAGCTAAAAACTCATCCACATCTTGTGTTTTTCATCCTAATGTCCTTTACAAATCTCAGTTCGCATTCTTTTCAGAGTCTCGTCAATGTGGGGGGTCCTCACTTACCCCCTCTACAGCTCCACCCCACACGTGTGTTTACTGTTTGTCTGGTAAATAATGGGCCTTCTGCTCCTGGGGGAGTTTTACTGGCGTTTCCATGGCGACTGAGAGTAGGTTTGTGTCTGGTCATCTGTATCCAACACCAGTGGTTCTGTTTACAGAGAAGTTCTGGATGCACTGCTTAATACTCTGGTGTCTCACTGTTTACTGATGTTTGCTTACAAAATGCGAGATTTTTCATATTTATTGTTGTTTTCTGGCTTCATTGTTTTTCATTGCTCTTGTATACATTGTTTTGACACTTTGGTTTAGTGTTTTTCTAGTTAGTTCTAGACTTGTTCTTGTGTATTCATTGTAAGTGGACTTTTTGGAGATTTATTCTTTACTTCCATCTCCATTCTTGAATAATGAACATTCATCTATTGTTTGTGTGATTTTTTTATTTACTAGGCGTTTATATTATTAAATATACCCAAATGTAGCTTTTCTTAACCAATTATCAGATTTTGATTATTAGAGTTTATTCAGATTGTTTATTTTTATTGCTGATATTTATGAGCAATAAATATTTATTACTTACATTTATTACTCTACATCTTAAGAATGTTAGACTTTTTTTCATCACTGAATCACTGTACTATCATCACCATTGTATTGTCCACATGGTGGAGAAACCATTTCATGGGATTGTTTGTTTAAACCCTGTTCCTGAGGCACTGATCACACTGGTAAAGACAACAGCTGATGAGGAGAATGTGATATGGGAGAAACCTGGGGCTGTGCAAACAGTGTCAGAGCAGGTTCAGGAGCATCTGATAGTTATCTCTGGGGTGGTTTCACGACATGTTGGGGTTAGTGTTTTGGGTTGGTTCTCAGCGATTCTGGGTCATTACTGTAGTCGGTTGTTTTTTGTGGTTAGTCTCTAGTGAATTTGTCCTGAGTCGTTCCTGGCATAGTTTACGTACATGTTCAGTTTGTAACCATGGTTTTGAATGGCCTCATGAGGATGCATCTATTGATACTAAATAACTAGCATTCATAGTTCCCAGAGGATGAGCCCTACTCCTCACTCCTGCTCATCCCGCCCAGGGCAGCAGCCCAGCACAGAACCTGAGGCTTTCCTTTCAACAGGCGTTCGTCACATATCTGTTGTGCTAAGTGGTTTTCAGTCTTTGCTTCCTCTCCAGGCTGCGCTCATATGTTAAAACGGCTGCTGTAATCCTCAAACCGAGGCGTTGAGGCTGTCACTGCAGGAGAGTGTGGGAGCTGATCTGTCAGAATGCTGAACAGCAACCAGCCGTCCTGTAAACCTGAAGAAATCAACAGAGGGGGAAAATGACACCTGACGTGGCTCACGAGTCGCTGCGTGGACATGGTTCACACTCTTTGTCTGATTTAGCTTTAGCAGCTCCAACAGCAGCTTCACTCTGCTGTCAGGCTGTTAATTGGATTCTTCTGTGCTGACAAGGTGCTAATAACGTTATAGTAATAATTGGCTAGCGTTTCTTTCCCTCTAACTGCTGTGAATTATGCTTTTCTGTGTGGTGTTTATGAGCCTTCTGGTGGCGCACAGCCATAAAAAGAGTGACAAATATAACGTAGAAAAATGTTGAAGTCTGGTGAACAGTTTGCCCGACGTTTGGAGCGTGTGTCCTGGTGGTTTAAATCTGTTGCATGAATCAAGGACGTGTGTCTTAATTGCTTCTGGGTTGGTTCTAATACTCACATAACAGTAATAACAGTGGCTCCATCGTCTAACGACACACAGCAAAGCCCGGGGTTCGAGCCTGAGGTTGAGTTATGCCTCCTGCACCACTTTGTTCAGGGACATCAGACAACAGCTTGGTTGAAGGCCTCGACCAACCTGTGGATTCTGTGGAGGATGGGGAGTTGTCGTAGTCTGAATTAGCCCCACAGATGGAACACGAGGATGCAGTTTGTATGAGGTCTAAGGCGGCGGATTCGTCTGTGCTTAATCTGCTTCATATAGTTCTGATTCCTCCTGTCGACTCCTTTAATGACTGCTCCTGGACCTGTCCTTCAATTCCAATGGCCTGTTAATGTGACGGCCACTGACCACTGTTATGTTATTGCTCAGTTTCCTGGGTGAACCTGTGGATTACCTAATGTGAACAATAGCACTAGGTTCAATAGTGTCTAAATGCACTGTGTCCTACCTTGTAGAGCATGCGGGTAGTTCTTCAGCTTGGGTCAACAGTACTTTACTTCTACGTGTATTGGGTCTCACGCAGGTCTCTGAACACAGCTGAGAGTCACCGATATTAAACAGGAAGAAGCACTGTCTAGTGCCTCTCGCCCATTTGGCTACACAGATGCTTAAAATTGAGAGATATGACTTTCAGTTGTTGATATAAATAAACAGAGGAATGGACATCGATCCTGCAGATGTGTCTGACCATGACATCTATATTTGGAATTAGCAACGAGGGATAGGAAGAGCAGCTCAGCACGGAGACTAAACATAGGAGTTCTGAACAAAGACGGGTTTGTGAGTCAGAAACACAAAGGAAATCCAAATATATTAAAAAAACAATGAAGACAGTCAATAGACACAAACTCAGGGCTCACATCAACAATTAGGATGTAAATATTATATAATAAGAGATAGAGAATGATGGTGAGCAACTGAGGAAATTCAAAAGGAAACATGGGTCTGAAACGAACCTGGAAATATGTTTGTGTTGGATTAAATGCAAAAAGGAAAGAAATGGTTTAAGAAACTGCTTTTTAACTAATTAATGACTACAACAAATATAAAAAAATCCCCCTTGATAAAACACACCAGAGGAAACACTAATATTTCAGGCTTCATAAACGCTAGCTCTCCTGAAGTGAGCGCTGTGACGCTGACACATGCGATTTAAGCCAAAGCTGCCGTGATGTGGAGAAAGTGACACGAGGAGCAGGCGATCGCTGCTTCATTCAGTAATCTGCTGTCTCCTGTGTGAGTCAGTGCGGTGACGAGCCCAGTCATCGGCCTTTGTGTGTGTTCAGTTAAAGGTTTTTGTGTGTGTGTGAAAGAGGAGAGGTCAAATACATGTGTAGTGTAAATATTTGACGGCACATTATTACTCAAACAGGTTTTCTGTGTGCTTCGGTTCAGCCTGAGCGGCGTCAGTCCCAGCGGGCGGTTCAATGTGGATCAGAACCTGCCAGTAGAATCTGAATGAATGCATGAGTGCGTCTCATTGTGGTCATGTTATTTCTGTCCCGTTTCTTTAGGTGGCAGCTTGTGTCCTGTTGTGTTTTGAGCCGTGGCCTTTTCCTGCTTTGTTTTGCTCTTAATCCATCCATGAGTACGACCACTTGTTGATTGAGTGTAATCCACTAGTTCCCACTATCTGCGAGTGACCCTGATAAATGTCTGTCACCTTTCATTTGTGCTGTAATTATTCAGCTGAATATAACTCTAGTTGTTATTTAATGCTCATCATGAGTCATCATCCTGTTCTGAGAGGTGTAGTAAAACACAAGCTGCTCTTTTCCAGTTATTCAGTAACTCACTCTCCCTTCATGTTCCTCCATCACGACATCAGGATCGTTACAGTAGCGTTTCGTCCTTTGTGTCATTAGAGGAGGACAAAGCAAAGCGAGGAGGAGATGAGGCATCGTTCACGCACCGTCTCTGTCAGTTACTCATTCTCTCTTTGTTTCTTCTTCTAGTCTTTCACGTGTTGAGCTCTGCTCCCTCTCTCTCTCTGTCTCAGTATTGAGGTCAGGTCTGACACTGTGGGAATGTGGAGCAAAGGCAGTAGATGCATGTATGGATCATAATTGGGTCAGTGCAGTGGCTCGTTCGCTTCAGTAAAGCAGCTTGGCTGATTTAGAAATAACTTTCCTCTGATAGAGCCTGCATTTGAATCTGCCTCTCATCAAACCAAGTGTCGGTGGTTGTGATGGAGACAGCCTCTGGAGAAGATGAACGCTCACCAGTACATCAGACAACATGAGGTTGTGTCAGTGGTCAGGTTGGCCAGATTCAAGCATCAAACAGTTGTGAAATAGATCACTAAAACGTTTTATGCAGATGTTCATGGTACCCAGAGGATGAACCACACTGAGGCTGGACTATTGCAGTCACAGTTTTTCACCAAGAAATCTCAGATCTCTTTAATGGTGTGTTGGTTGGCGCTGCTGCCTCACAGGCTGATGGTTACTACTACTAGCAGGAGTTTTAGGTGCTAGCTTAATGGTGATAGCAGCAGTAGCAGTAGTAGTTTACGTAGTATAGTAACAGTATCAGTAGTAATAGTAGGTGGTTGTTTATCCTTGGTGGTCAACAACTCTATGACAACATCCTCCAGCCAGATTCTGTGTCACGTGGTTGGACGACGTCAGGGTCACTTGGGTTTAAACAGTGTGTCATCCAAGTCTTTTGTTGATGATGCTTTGAGGGTGGATGGATGGAACAGAGGAGAACATGGAGGGAGGAGAAGGAGAGCGGGGCTGTCCAGAGGAAAGCCACCGAGTGTATTATCAACAGTGCGACCTCGCCACACACACGCTCTGACCCCGATTTTGTGCTCTGCCAAGTAAACAAACTGTCATTGTTTGTAACCCACTCTGTTACCACGGCGATCAGCAGAACCCCAACTGGTTGCCATGGCTGCACATGGCAGCCCAGCCCCGGCATCTGAATCCTACATGTCCTGAGCGTTAACGGACACGCTACGCAGCTCCATCCAAGTTAAACACTCATTCAGATCCAAATGTGTATGTGCTGCTTTTATAATACGAGTAATAAAAGCTGTATTCATTTAATAAGCCTGAGCTTTAGTCAAACAAAGAGCTATAAAATTGACATATTTTGGGCTGGGCTGTGATTTTCCCTCCTGAAATAGCTCAGTGGATTAGAAGTAATGAGGCTAGAACACACCTACACACACAAGGTCAGATCGTTAGCGCGATTATGCTTTAAGTATGACGAAAGAAATGAGGCAGTCAAACAGAGATGTGACGTAGGGTTATGTAACACACACACTTTAATGATTAATTCATCTACAGGAAGTCTTTGTCTTTGTATTGTATGTATGTTCAATAATGTAATAGTGTGAATCTGAATGTGAACGAAGCAGAAGAGAAGGCTTCAGGCTCGTTACTCGTTAGCTTAAGGTGAGCTGTGACTGATGATAACAGCTGGTTACACATCCAGGTGTGAAGAGGAAGCTGGAGCTGTTTGATCGTCAGAGAAACGAGCACAAGGTTCAGTGAGAGTCACAGCAGAGCATCCAGACAGGCAAAGCTTCTAAACGTACACCGTGGCTTCAATTCATTTCATATAGTGATGAGACATTTTTCCTCAGTGACTTACATGATGAACAACAAAGTGAGTGTGAGGACTACATTATTTAATTTTGTTGTTTTTAATAAGTGTTTTCCTATTTTCTCTTCAGCCCCTCTTTCTGAGCTCTGGATTTGACCTTTGACCCTTCAGCACCCTGTGATGCTCCTAACACAGCCTCGCAGTCATCGTCGCCACACACCTCGACATGGTCAGCCGTCCCCTCGGTGACCGACCTGTCCAGCACAGCTCCCTCCGCCCCTCCCTGCTCCCGTCCAATCAGCTGCTGCGATGCACGTGATGGGCAGCGTCTCACCGGCCAATGAGAGGGAGGCCTTTTCCTTCGAGGCGGACGGCGTTGCCGCTGTGGTGCAATCATCTCCTCCTTCTCCTGCTCCATTGAGGTCCTTTGACCTCAAAGGCAACCATAGTGCTCCCCCACCTCCTCCACCTCCTCCCCCACCTCCACCTCCACCATTTGCAGGTCCTGCAGAACCAGAGGGACGGAACCAGAAGAAGAAGAGGGTGAGGAGTTTCTTCTGGAAAGCGATTCCAGAGGAGCAGGTGAAGCCACGGTTCAGTACAATGTTCTCACACGTTCATTACATCAAAGCTGATTAACAACCTATTGTGTGTGTCTGTGTGTCTCACAGGTGAAGGGACGACCCAACCTGTGGACTCAGGGCCGAGAGCAGCAGCAGTATCAGATCGACATCCACACCGTTGAGGAGCTGTTTGGTCAAAACGACTGTCAAACAGAGAGCAAGGCCACGCTGAGCCGGGGAGGAAACAGGAGCTCCCTGAGAGAAACCAGAGAGGAGGTGTGTGTGTGTGTGTGTGTGTGTGTGTGTGTGTGTGTGTGTGTGTGTGTGTGTGTGTGTGTGTGTGTGTGTGTGTGTGTGTGTGTGTGTGTGTGTGTGTGTGTGTGTGTGTGCGTGTGTGTGTGTTTGTGCGTGCGTGCGGTCTGTCTGTTTGTAGTGGTTGTGTGTTTCTAGTTTTTATTCATCTAGTGTCTGTTGTGGTTTGTTGTAATTGATTAGCATCTTCTTGGAAACCTAAGCCACTGTGTGTTGAGCTGCTGTGAGTCAGACTCCTCAGTGTGTGCGTGTGAGATGCAGGATGGTGTGTGTTGATTAAAGGTGTAGAGAAAGTGAAGGGCTGTTTCCACTGGGCCTCTGACCTCATACACCTGCTCACCTCTGTCTGTGTGTGTGTGTGTGTGTCTCTCTCTCTATGTCTCTCTCTCTCTCTATGTCTCTCTCTCACCCTCTCTCTCTCTCTCTGTCTCTTTCTCTCTCTCTCTCTCTCTCTCTCTCTCTCTCTCTCTCTCTCTCTCTCTCTCTCTCTCTCTCTATGTCTCTCTACCAGGTTTCTATTCTGGACTCCAAGCGAGGAATGAACATTGGGATTTTCCTCAAACAGTTCAAGAAGTAAGTGACCTTCATGACCTCACGCGTGACGCACACACACTGATCCTGTTTGCACTCAGGCGCAGCGTCGCAGGTGATGGTACATTTGTGCCAGCGTCAGTGTGAGTGTGAGTGTCCGTGTGGTGAACAGGGGACCGCGGGCAGAACGGGCGTTGGTGCGTGTCTGCGGTGCCGTGATGTGGTTCCTCGCCCTCATCCAGGATGTTGTGGGTAAACACGTTGAGGGAAGCAGGCAGGATGCAGTCCTTTAGTCATGAACAGGAGCAGATGTGTCCTTCCGGGAACAGCGTCACTGCTGTGCTTTGAGTTCCAAAGTGTCCGTTTACGACGCCGCCGAGAGCACGAGCAGATGCCGTCAGCTGCAACAGGCAGAAATGTCCGTAAAGAGAAATGCAGCATGGCAGAGGCAGAATAGACAGAAACAGACACAAAATGGCTGCAAAACACACCGGGCGCCTGAGTTTCACTGCAGAGAGCAGCAGTCGTCCCATCAGGGGCCCAGACCATGTTCTGAACCGCCTGCTGAACTCCCGCAGGTCCACTCAGATGATCATAGACGATGTTTGCAACGGAAACAGTGAACCGTACGGAGCAGAACCTCTGCGAGAGCTGCTCAAACTGCTGCCGGACCCTGAGGAGGTCAGTGCCACACGCGTGTCCAGACGTTGGGTGGCGATGGGTCGCCGTGGTAACCAGGCCTCCTCTTCCTCCTCAGGTGAAGAAGCTGAAGGCGTTTACAGGAGACGTCTCTAAACTGCCCATGGCCGACTCCTTCGTGTACCAGCTGGTTCTGCTCCCCAGGTGAGACTCACACGTCTGACCTTTGACCTCCAGCACTTTGTTCTCAACAGACGAACTGAGGAGGTTTGTTCAGAACAAATGGAGCTTAATCCTCCAAATTTGGAGTAACAGCAGATGGTGAAAGGAATGAGAGAAACATTAATGGGATGTGAAGCTGAAGTGTGTGTCTGAAATGAGATATTATCTTAATTTAGAGGAATAACGAGCAGTTAAACCTTTTACCTTCTGTCACTTGGTTGTTTGTTCATCTCGGCTCTGTTTTAACTTGGTCTAGTTACTCGGTTCGCATCGAGTCCATGCTGTTAAAGGAGGAGTTTCCCGCGGCGTGTGAAGCGATGACGCAAGACATTGGGGTCCTCCGCTGGGCCACCAAAGGTAAAACCTGGTCCTGAGCTCTGTGCGTGCGCTTCACGCAACAAGTAACGACAACGGCATCACTGCCGTCGCTCTGCAGCGCCTTAAAAACAGGGGTTTGAAAGTAAAACCTTTAACTAGGTCGAAACTAGCTGGACATGTTTAAGAAAACTACAGAGAAACACCTCCAGCTAAAACCAACTAGTAATAGAATAACACACCTCACACACTAACACCTCCACTGTTGTTGTCATTTTAGGGTTTTAGGCTCAGAAGCTCCTGCTTATCTTTGTTATTTAGCATATTATCTGCCCTGTTCATGTGCTTCTTCTGCCTCCGTTATTTCTGTATCCGTGGATACAAACACAGACGATTCTCTCTCTCCTCCAGAGTTAATGTGCTGTGATGAGCTTCACGCTGTTCTCCACCTGGTGCTGCAGGCTGGAAACATCCTCAATGCTGTGAGTGGGGAAAAAGCAGCATTAATGAATAATTAGACATGAAACAAAGGGAAATGCAGATGGATTCAGGCGAGCGGAGGGAGGAAATGGTGCCGTCGTTAACTTCACTGGCTTTGAGCGGTTCTGTCACAGTCCTGACCAAAACACATTATTTACATGCAGTGGCTTCAGAAAGTAGTGGGATCCCTGCATTCAGCATAAAAGCTAACTTTTACTGAGCATGCATTCATTTAAATCCCGTGTTTGGCTGCACTTCGTGTGTTTGTGCTCGTCTGTGTGTTGCAGGGAGGTTACGCAGGAAACGCCGCGGGCTTCAAGCTCTCGTCTCTTCTGGCTCTGGCCGACACCAAGGCCAACAAACCGGGCATGAACCTGCTGCACTTTGTCGCTCTGGTCAGCAGATGCTGTGTTTCTACCAAACTTAAAGACACACGGCTTCAAAAGAAACAAATAAAGGTTGATTTTCCTCTTTCATTCTTCAGGAAGCTCAGAAAAAAGACGAGAAGCTGTTGGAGTTTCCCCTGAAGTTACCTCACATTCAGGCTGCAGCCAGGTCAGATGTCACATACGAACCTCTACCAGGCTCCAGATACACACTACATTTCCCATCATGCCGCCTGTGTCCTGCCAGTAGCAAATAGAGTAGCAGCGCCCTCTACCCACTGTGGGGCATAAAGCTTGAATTGAAGTGTGACCTTTCTGCTCTGATTATTTGATATGAATTCTGCTCTTTTAATTGCGTTCTCTCTAACAGGATTTCAATAGAAACACTGGACGCTGAGCTGCAGTGGATAACGGGCCGCACGCATGCTGTGGAGGAGAGCGTCCAGAGGGACACGGAGCTGCTGCAGCAGCTGGACGGCTTCCTGCAGGTAACGGCCTCCGGTCCGGTCCGTCGGCCCGGTCCGGTCCTCACGCCCGGTCCGGTCCGGTCCGTCGGCCCGGTCCGGTCCTCACGCCCTCTGCCTCTCCCCAGGCTGCCGCCGCCTCCCTCTGCTCGCTGCGCCGCGGCCGGCAGCAGCTCAGGAAGGAGGGCAGCGAGCTCATTGACTTCTTCTGCGAGGACAGAGACGGCTTCAGGCTGGACGACTGCTTCAGCATCTTCCACACCTTCTGCTCCAGGTTCACGCGCGCTGTCAAGGTGAAGCACGCAGCACCACCAACAGTGGGACTTTAACCAGGTGTTGGTGTAATGCTGATGCCCCCTCACGTTATGGCGCTTCAGACTGATGATAGTGTGACTCTGGTTGTGAAGGAGAACATGGAGCGGGAGGCCAGAGAGGCAGCTTACCGTCGGCGCCTGCAGCAGGTGGAGGAGCAGAAGAGGCATTCGTGGGCAGGAGGCGAGGAGGTCGGGAACGCAACACAACAACACTGACACTGACACACACTGTTGGCTCATGGCTCATGTTGTGTCTCACTACAGACGGTGGGAGCCTTCAGGTTGCACTGCAGCAGTGAGAGCGACATGGCTCAGCACGGCAAGGCCGGGCTGCTGATGAAGCCCCACGCGCCCCTGCTCTGGGGAAGCCTGCGGCGCTCCCGCAGGGCGCCCTCCGACTCGCCATCTGTTGCCGCAGAACGGGATCTGAGCGCCTTCCTGCACATGGCAGCTCACGGCCGCAAAGGCGCCCAGCAGAGAGGAGGGGACACGAGGACGGCGTGGTCTTTAGCCTTGTGTGATTCTGAACCTGGACTCTCACCTCAGACACGAGCCCAGAGCTCAAAGTTCACATTGAACTTCCCTCCAGAGAGTCAAGTGGCGCCGCAGAGAACGTCTCCCAGGGGCTTAAGAACCACAAACTCAGCCAAAACAACCAGCAGGAACCTCAGCCGTGACGCAACACAGGCGCCCGGAGATGCAGTCAAAGCTACCTCTGACTCACACCAGCACTGCGACCACAACAACAATGACCATGATCAGGTCCGTCTGGGGTTCATCACACCTTCAGACCCCAGTCCGTCTGCTGTGAGCGGTGAAGCAGCCACAGAGGCTGCTCTGGACTGTGGACACGGCACCGCCGCTCCTGGAACCATGTCTGTGGTTTTAGAGACGCGCACGCTGGTTCCTGAGCTGAAGGTGTTTGATGTCACCCACAGCAGCAGCAACAGAGGGAGTCACGGCGCTCACCTGGATGATGTCATCAGCGATCTGGAAGGAGGACTAGACACAGGCAGAGAGCACAGGGTGCGGAATCCGTCCCACACTGGGAACGCAGAGCAAAGAGAAGACGACAAAGGACGGGCGGAGGAGGTGGTGGTGTGGTGCGTGACAGGTGTGTGCAAAGCAGCCGAGGAGCTCACACACGCTGCAGGTACAGGTGCACACACTGGGAGGCAGCGGTGCCGAAGCCACGCTCAGGGAGGAAACCGGCGAATTTCCTCTGTGGCGTCCAAACCTTCAGGAGCGGCGCCGGCCGACAGGAAACCAGTGCCCATCAGCAGCCAACCAGTGCCCATCAGCAGCCAACCAGTGCCCGTGTCCCGCTGCGACGACCTGTCACCGCACGCGTCCTCACCTGGATGGAGTCCCACGAAGCCCGGGTCAGCCCAGGAAGCTGCCCTCACCCCAGCAGCCTCTGACCAGGGCCCAGAGGCGGGGGGAGGGGAGGAGGCGGAGCCCACAGCTCAGCACACGACCCCCGCAAACACAGAGCCGTCCTACACCAGGAAAAGGGTGGAGTCCTCGTCTTCAAAGCCCTCCACCAAGACCCGTAGAGCTCAGCCCACGGCAGTGAAACCCACCACCACGTCCGCCAGCAAATCCAAGCCCGTCCGCACCCTCACCAGCTCCGAGAGCCAGGGCATGAGGCGCGTTGTTCCCATCTCCCGCAATCGCACTGCTCCGTCCACGGGCACGACTTTAGAGGGCACGACTCCAGCAGGTCTGAGCCCGAGGAGCGCTTCATTCCGACGCGAGAGGCCCTCGACGGCGCCCTCATCCCGACGCTCCAGCATCAACAAGGCGGCCGACCCGAAAGACTCCAGAGAGCAGAAGGCGTCTCCACGACACCAGAACCAGGAGCTGCAGAGGAGGCAGTCGGTGCAGAGGCCCCCAGCAAAAACCACGGCTCCACCAGAGGAGAAGATGTGCCGCTCCACGCTGCGGGCGCTCACTCTGGCTGGAGGCGGAGGTGGGGGCGATGGCGGAGGCGGGGGCGGAGGCAGAGGCAGCGTCAGCGCCCCCGTCACCCCTCTGCACAGAGGCACCAACCGTCCGGCCTCGCCGCTTCCAGGCTTCGCCAGAAGCACGGCGTCGTCGTCCTTCAGACGGACCTCCACCGTCCTCGCTCCCAAAGCGGCTCCTCGCTTAGACTCCTCCCCCACGCCCTCCTCCACCGCCCCCAAACCCGGGAGCTGCTCGCCCATGGGTCGGACCGGCTCGCTGAGAGGCTCCTCCACCAGCAGGGCTGCGGATGCTCTCACCCCCCAGAGATCTCAGAGCATCCGGGTTCGTCCGGACTCCCCTCTGCAGAAGGCGCCACCTAAAGGTCAGCAGAGGAAAGACACGTGCAGCTTCTCAGACCAGTCCGCTCGCTCTAGGGACTCAGCCAAGACCCCTAGAGCCACCTGCAGATAACGCAGGACGCGTGTGGAGTCCGGCGCTGCAGCCGTCGTTGAGGCACTCAGCTAAGTTTCCTTTGAATGCGGAAACAACAGGGTCGCATTCCCATATGATGGATTCTTCCATCTTAAAGATCGACTGCTGATCTGATTTTAGGTGCATGATGTGCTGTGAAAGACAAGAGAAACTGCATTGCAATATATTCTGTCCCCCAAGTATTTTAACATTTTCGATTAAGGTCCTAATTGTAAATCTATTGAAATACAAAATGCAAGGAGTCAAATAGACAAAGTGTCTCTAAACACATGAATGTGCAGTTCTTCTGTTGAGTCACAGCAGGTTAAACCATGTTTCACAATGGGAGCCATAGGTGACCTTCATGTAGTCACATGGGCCGACCGTATGAGAGCGTGCTGAGCTCTGAGTTCGTACCGCATCCACTCCTGCTGCACCGTCTCAAGGCTCTCAGGCTTCTTATGCCCTCAGATCAGGAATGAATGTGTTTATTGCACAGCTCAGTTATTGGGTCAGGATTGTGGGATTTCATTTCTTCCTTTATCGGTTTTAGTAGATGAGCATGAAGTAGGAGGTACGGGCATTCACCCCAAGCTACAACTTCATCCAAACATGAAGCTACTTCAGTAAAGGGAAGTCTACTCCATGATGTGATTGGATGAATGTTTCAGCACTGAACCTTTTTTACTGAGACTAATTTAAACTCTGACATCGCTCTTGTATACAAATAAACTAGACTTTTACTCAGGTAAATCCTGTCTGAGCACTAATAACTACACGCAGGATGCCCACGTTGTCCTGGGAGCAGCATGTGTCTGTTCAAGGGAGGAATAAAGGTCAGTATCTACAAACTAGTGAGGAGACTTTATTCGGAATGTGACCAAGTGCAGTGTTTATGGATGAGACTGAATCCCAGCTCGGTGAACTGAACCACAGTGTGTGTCGTCACCAACCAAGCTGCTGCATCTCTTCACATCCGGCTGATCTGAAGTAGAAAAAGATTAATATGTTAAAACACTGGGAATCGCGTAGTTTAAAAATGTGATTAGAAAAAACAAGGAGACGAAAGCATCTCTGATTCTCTGAGACAGTGGCAGGTTTTTTCATGCGAGGATGTTTGTGTCTTTATGTATGTATGTAGGTAATAATTGATATAAATACTCTGTCTGATAAATAATAAAGACTTATTTCTTCAACACACTTCACTTCATCTTTGTATTATCACAACTTGGTAGTTTGAGTCAACCTGTAACCGCCTGTAGCTCCAGGGTTCGTTCGTGAAACCACAGGATCACAGTCAAACCCGTTTTATGCTCTAGATCCTCTGAAGTGACAACACGGGGTCAAGTGTGACCCCAAAACATGTGACTGGTTAAAGCTGAAGTCTGGTCCAAACCTATGATGGACACGTTCATACTGCAGAACAGAGGAGGCGCTGAAGCAGCTGTGGATGGAGCTAATGTTTGGCAATTCATCTGACACTGGATAAAACCGATAAATGCGAGCAGGTGAATTTAATGCAGAACCTTTAATGTTTGTCATAAGTGTTATGTTTGTAAATGCCGACAGTGGCTATTTAACAAACACTGTGAATCTCAAGAAGATCACAGCAGCTTGTCACATTTATTTTTAGTCTGTGACACATTTACAAAACAGTCCTACACCTCAGGAGAAAAGCAGGAAACAATCTTTGACAAGTGACACTTTACAAATAGTGAGATTTGTGTTTTTCCTAAAATAATATTTCCCCTTAGATGCAGATTCTTAATTGAAAATAAAAAAAGGAACAGCCATAAAAGATGAGTATTATTGATTAACCTTTCGTCAGCACAAGTCACTAAAACAAGCTCAATGTTTATATAATGCAGGGTTTGTATTGTGGAAGAAACGCACGGAGCGGCGCGTAAGCTCGCGCGTGACGTCATAAAACGGCGCCAAACAAAGCTCCATGTGCAAAAGAAAGAAAAAAAAAAACCTACGAACCTGTAGAAAGTTTGGTCTCCTCTGCACTTTGTCATGGAAACAGTTAAAACGTGAATGCGAAGCGTTGACGTGAGCTTCGGAGACTCTTAGTTCGTTTTATAGATAAATACCCGAGGTTTCTGTGAAGAAAAGTACCGAAGAAGAGAAAAACAAAGAAAGCGACAATCCCGGCGTTTAAACTTTAAAGTCCGACGCATCAGGAGGAGGAGGTTTCGGCTCTTCGGCGGTAAGACTGGATCTGTATGAACGTCAGCTGGGCTCATTGTGATTTTTGAAAACCATTTGTTGCCAGACGTGCAATAAAATATGACGCCAAGAAAAGTGCGTCAACAACTGGCGCTACCGTAAAGTCTAAAGACCAGTTAGCAGTACCAGTACCAGTTAGCAGTACCAGTTAGCAGTACCAGCTACAGGTTAGCAGTACCAGCCACCAGTTAGCAGTACCAGTACCAGTTAGCAGTACCAGTTAGCAGTACCAGCTACAGGTTAGCGGTACCAGTTAGCAGTACCAGCCACCAGTTAGCAGTACCAGTACCAGTTAGCAGTACCAGTTAGCAGTACCAGTTAGCAGTACCAGTTAGCAGCACCAGTACCAGTTAGCAGTACCAGCTTCCAGTTGGCAGCAGGCAGTGCGTACATACCGTACAAACATGTACCGAGGCTCGTTTTATGAGAGGTGTCATGTTAACAGTTCGTTCATCTCTAACATGAGGCTTTGTTATGGTTTTGGTGTAAAGTGGATGTCATTTTAAAGTGTTATATTATCACTACGTTCTAATAATAAACTACTAAAGACGAATCAATAATAAAAAGGCCGATTTGTTGTATCTTTAATTACTGTGATGTGTAGCCACCAGATGCTTATTTACTGTATGTCTGCTGTGTCCAGAGGAAGCACGAGATGGAGGAAGAGCATCTGGAAAGAAGAGAGGAGGAGGACACAACACTAAAAACTCCCTACACAAAGAGAGAGGAGAAGGAAACGATGGAGGCTGGATCCAAAGACGAGGCACACGGAGATCTCATTGTTGGACACACTCCCATCTCCGCCGCCTCCTCTCCTTATCTGGCCTGTTCTCTACACCGAGGAAGAGGACTTGAAGAGGAAGACGAGGTCAGAGTAGCTCTAGTCACTATCGAGGACGAGTCCTGTCCGTCTGAGCTGTTTGACACGGCTCACCTCCACGTCACAAATACAGTCCTACGAACTGAGGAAGACGTAGATGGAAAAGAGGAGGAGGAAAAGGGAACAGGCACAGAGGTGCAGAGGGCAAACTGTGAAGGAGAGGAGGAACAGGAGGAGAGCACAGAGGTGACCTCACCCTCACTCCAGCTGCAGATCCAGGTAAGACTGTTGAACATTAGGGCAATGGTCGAGCTGCATCAGTCAAAGAAAAAAAACAATGAACATAACAGACCTGTTCAGAGAGGCAGGTCTGTCCGGAAGCAGAAGTGTGTCAGCAGGTCGGACAAGAAAATATCAGATGACGCTAGTGATCCGGTGTCATTAATGTGATTAGATCAGCTGTGCTGTAAAATAAAGAGCGCTGCATGAAGCTAGATCCCAAACAATCCACATTCTCACTAACATGTGAGGTCAAAGCACTGAGACTGAGATTTTGGAGAATTTTCCAGCTGCAGCAGATGATGATGTCACATAAAGAAGCCAGGATGCTGCTGGACACAGACGTGTATTAAAACCGTGATGCAACAAAAGATGGGAACGGATTCTCCTAATTAAGTCTTAATTACTGAGCTGAAGCTGCTGGTATGAAATGTGCCAAAAGGTGAAATGTAAAGTAACACAATATTAAAAATACATATAAACTCTTAATAATCTAATTACAAAAAGGGAGAAAGTGGGTCCACACGTCTGTAAGAATATGCTTTTGTCCTATTGGATGAATGACAACCTACAAAAGTCAGCAATGAACCAGCACCAACTGGTTTGAAGGAAAAATAAAACCTGAACTGCTTTAGCTGAGCTGCTTCTAGTCTAATAATAATAATAATAGGTCTGCTTGTACAACTGATGACGATTTCTCCTTCCTGACTTAAATAGTTTTTAATGTCTAAACATGTCAATAACAACAAAGGGTAATTAACCAATTCATTAATTGTTTTTATGATTTGATTTTTATCTTAGGAAAGTGTGTGTGCTGATTGTGTCATAACTACGCACTGTGGGGTAATGACACATGGAAGATCATTCCCCCAGTGTGATCCAGCACAATATAACAAAATAAAGATCCAATGAACCTATAGTAATAAAAACGACTGTAACCCTGATAAATCCTATTAGAATGCAGCCACCAGGTGGCGCGATCCAGGCTTCATCTCCACTTAGACACAGCACACAGGTTAAAGAAGTGTCCAGATAAACAGGCCTGTAAAAATAGCTAGTATCAGCTTAATTTAGAACCAGTACTAGAAGTCAAAGGTGCAAAGTGAAGTTAAATGAATTTATTGCAGTAGAAGCACCACATTCGTTTAAACGCTCGATGGATCTAGCTTCACCTTGCTAAACAGGGCTGACTTGTGGTCTGTGGGTGTGAGCCTGTGATGCGTTCAGGTGCCATCATGTCTCCAGTTCTGTTGTCTTTCCAAACAAGCTGATCAACAACTGCTGCCTGTGTGAGGTCTGATCTGACAGCAGAGCAGAGGTTGGGACAGGTCACAGGAGCCTTGATGGTATAATCAGATGCTCAGGGGGAGATGCTGCTGAAGACGACCAGCTGGAAAGAAAGTAGTAGTTTGTCCCAGTTGTTTTACTTGGTGCCAATGGTGGCAGTGGGATTTGGGGAATTATTGTTGTTGAATGCATACAGATTTTAGGTGTGTGTAGGAATGTGCAGCCGTCATCATTCCTCACATTCCTCTCAAGGGTCACTATGCATGAAGTCTGCTGGTCTCACTCTCACACAGGAATTTAATTAATATCCCTCAAAGGTCACTTAAATTAAATTACAGCACATTTCAGTAGCATATTTAAAAATTTACGGTGGCCTATTGCCTGAAATGCTAATAAATCAGTTATCAGTTCATACGTACGTCGGCCAAGTGACCGTCCTGATGCCAGTAATGCTTGAGCAGAGGTGGAGTGGAGCTAAAATCAAAGCATCGTACAGGAACAGGAACCAACACATTAGGCCGTCGTTTACCACAGGGTTTTAGACCCGTTATGACACTAACTGACCAGTGGAAATCCCTGACAGACCCAGGTTTGACCGTCTCCTCCCTACGACGGTGTCCAGGTTGTACCTCCACCCTCGGTTCATGATGCCGTAGAGGAAAGCAGCCACTAATCTGCTCCCACACATTTGTTTCCAGATCACTGCCCTCAGGCCTTATATTAATACAGTGTAATGCTCCTCTCTGGAGGCCAGTCTGCTTGATAACGCGCTGCTGATCGGACCGGGTCAGATGACTGGCAGGAACACAAGCACATTAGAGCTGCAGTGGCATGTGTGGTATGTGAACACATCCCCTCAGTCTCTCTTCCATCAGCTTGTGTTGGAGCAGGAGATCACTTCCTGTCACGGCTCCTCACACCTGCAGTGCTTCAGCCTGCACCTGCACGACCGGCACCGCTAACGGATCAGCGGCCGAAGGCTGACAGGCTGGAGGTAGTGACTGGACCTCTAACGTCAGGCAGGCGAAGCAGCCGCTTCACGACTAGTTAACGGCTAATGGAGCGAGCGTCCTCCGCTGCGTGACGCGTAGCAGTTCAAACAGCCTGAACCGGTTCCTCCTTTAATGGACCCAGTGTAGCAAAGCTTCTCTGTCCTGCTCATACATACATTAACCCCCCATACGAGGTCACATTCCTGCACCGGGCAGCGCTCCAGCCAGTTAGGTCCAACCACGGATCCTGCCGAGTCAGCCACACACACACACACACACACACACACACTCCCCTCGAGCTGCGGCAGCATTCCTGGAGTCTTCTGCTCGTCAGCAGGACACAGGGTTGAACCTGCGCTGTCCTGGTTACAGTGCAGTCTGTTCACAGCAGGTTCTGGTTCTCACCTTTTACGTAGCGCCAACGTAGAGGGAACACAGGGTTGACATAAAGTGAGAACAGCGTGTTGTGTCATTGTGAAAAACTTTGTGCTTCTTGTGTATGAGAGTTCCCACTGATGATCTGGGCCCATGGCTCCGTTTAGAACGTCCTACAGCTCTTTGGGATTTTCTGAATCTAATGTTAGTTGTTACATAAGTCGTTACATAAATACACAGTCTTTTAAGACTGAGCCATTTGCTTCTTATTAATACTGAATGGAGCAGCACTGTTTTGCCTGGACCTCGGATCCCGATCCCGGGTCGGATCCTGGACCTGGGATCTCGGGTGGGATCCCGATCCCGGGTCGGATCCTGGACCTGGGATCTCGGGTGGGATCCCGATCCCGGGTCGGATCCTGGACCTGGGATCTCGGGTGGGATCCCGATCCCGGGTCGGATCCTGGACGTGGGATCCCGATCCCGGGTCGGATCCTGGACCTGGGATCTCGGGTCGGATCCTGGAGCTGGGATCTCGGGTCGGATCCCGATCCCGGGTCGGATCCTGGACCTGGGATCTCAGATCGGATCCGTGTTGTCCAGTTGTCCTCCTGCATCCGTCTGCTCATCCAGGGGCCTGGGCTCAACCTGGACAGCTGAAGTACGGATGGACTTTTGTTTTCTATTACTCTGAGGGCTCTGTCTGCATCATCACCATGGCAACCAGACAGAAATGCTTTATAGCGGTGTGTCGGGGACCCAATGAAGAACAGGTGCTGCGCTGTCCTGGTGTGTTTTACAGTGTAAGGCGACACTTGAAGAATGCCAGTAAAACGCGGGGTCTCTCCCCCCCGCTGCCCTGCTCTCCCCCCCGCTGCCCTGCTCTCTCCCCCATCCTCACATCCACTCTGTCTTCACTCTCTTTCCCTTCATCCGCCGTCAACGACTTTTACGTTAATGATCCTGAATGAGTGTAAACCGGTTTTCTTCCTGGTTTCAGCGGTCAGTTCGTTTACAGTCGTACATGTGTCACATGCTCTTCCTTCCTCCAACCTTCACTTCCTGGTCGCCGTCGCTGTTGAATCACAGCCGTATCTGCAGCTTAGACACATACACAGCCCCTTATTAAAATATACATGAGCACTAAGTCCCTTACACCCCGCTACACTGCCTGCATCCATTATTGATGAGGGCACACGCTCCGCTCTGCAGCCGGAGTGTTTATTTGCTTTATAAAGCACCTGTTGTTTGCTGCATTGCACCTCTGTAATCTGTCCCTCAGGAAACACACGGGCTCTGTGTTTAGATTCTGTGGGCTCGGATCCGTCTGCTCGCTTTGAGGCCGGGCTGTGGGTCGGCTGTGGCGATGGACGAGGAAACAAAATGATCACCGTCAATGTTTTATTATTATTATTATCATTATCTTTTGTTGTTAGGATGTTTTTTCATTTATTATTATTATTATTATTATTATTATTAGAATGTTTTTCACAACCAGTATCACTGGTGTTGAATATCAAATGGACCGCTGACCGAGCCAGCCTGGTTTCTTCAATGAATTCCCATGAAGTTCCTGGTCCTGGTTCGTTGTAGCGCTCTTGGGTCTAAAGACGAGCCGGCTCTACTGTATTCCACTGAATACGTACTGTATGCAGTCATCCTCCGAGTCCGAGATGAAACATCACCTGCTGAAAATCAATGTTTCACACATTCCTCTGATCCTTCGCTCTGTATTGATTCTTCACACACTTGTAGGCTAATCCCGCTAGCAGCTCACAGGCCACATCTGCCTCGTGTTTGAAGTGTTTGTGTCTTTGAAGTGGTTTCTGGGTTTCCACAGTCTGACAGTACTTAACTCCAAGGATAAAATACACACAAACGTGTACATGCACCATGTATTTATTTTCCTGTAAACACACAGATGTAATTCACTCTCTAAGCCTCATTATTACAGACGTAGACACACAGAACGTGTGGAGCAACAGTCGCTTATTTCAAAGACTCACCCGCAGTTTCAGGTTTTACAAGGCCGTCAGAGGGACGGATTCTGGTTCTGAACCCCAGAGGGAGCTTTTAAGGATTAACAGGGTGCAAACAGACAAAGAAGAGCTGGAGGACACGATTAAAACACTAAACCTATGTGAAATTAGAAATGCAGGCGGATGAAAGAGGCCGAAGCCGTAAGGAACATAGAAAAGGAAAATACAAGTAGACGTGCTTTTATTTGCTCTTGTTGTGAGATCAGCTTACGTTCACATGTGGTTCACCATCTGTTCACCCAGATTTAAGTTTAATGTCTGCCACATGTTTTACATCTACAATAACAGAAAGAGGAAAATGGCTGAGAGCTGTAAGGAGCGAAGTACTGAGGCTTCAGTGGAACAAGTTACCACAGGAGGAGTCAGAGGAACAATGGAAGGAAGGAGTGTCACCCTGACAGGGAGATTTACAGAGGTCAAAGGTCACCAGGACCGTGAGGATCATTACGATTACAGGGACGGAGGAGTGACTGACGGCAGCAGTGGGAAACGGCTGGAAGGTGTTTGTGGGATCAACAGAGGGCGTTTAATTGGTTCAGTGAAGGTCCGGCTCCTTCAGTGGTTCTTTATCAGCTGCATGCTGGTGCCCACACGGGCCCGTTTGGACCTGGGTCACATTCAGGCATCAGAGAACCCTTTGCCTTGCGTTGCATCCTCTTTGGAGCCGTTCTGGGGCGTGTGACTAGCTCCGCCTGCAGCTTTTATCTTTAAGGGGACGTTGTGAGAATTTAAGGGATTAACGGAACCGCCTCCGTGGAGCAGCTCAGGTTAAAGAGCCTCCTGCCTCAGGCCACACGTTAGAAGCACACTGTGACACAACCGAACCCGGCACCGAGTCCAGACACTGTGGTTGGCTGCAGCGCTGAAGCCTCGGGTCACGGCCGGTTCTGTGCGGTTCCTCCAAACGCAGATCAGAACCTGAACCGGCTCTGGGCCGGTTTGGCTGCGCTACCGCTGAGGTGTACTGGGAACGAGAAGGGGAACCAGTTAGAGACCAGCAGGACCAGGTGGGGGGGTCCGTTCTCCCCCTCCCCCTCCTGAACGCTTAACGGCCTGTGGGAGTGTTGGCGTGACGACCCGCGGGTCAATCAGCTGTGAGAAAGCGCTGACCTCCAGCAGCACGGAGCAGCGTCTGAGGCTGATGAGCACGTCTCACTGGTGGAGGTGAGACGAGCTCCAGACGCTGTCCAGTTCAGTCAGGCTGCACGCTAATGTTAGCGGCTGCTGGTCTCAGCTGCATGTCTGACTGTCTGATACAGAACGTCCACATGATGCTGCTCAGCTCCTCACACACCTCCTCCCTAGTTCTAATCTACTCCCTAGCTCGCTCGCTCTCTCCCTTTCTCTCCCCCCCCCCCCCCCTCTCTCTCTCTCTCTCTCTCTCTCTCTCTCTCTCTCTCTTCCCCCTCCCCTCTCTCTCTCTCTCTCGCCCCCCCCCCCACACACACACACTCTCTCTCTCTCTCTCTCGCCCCCCCCCCCCCACACACACACACACACACACTCTCTCTCTCTCTCTTCCCCTCCCCTCTCTCTCTCTCTCGCCCCCCCCTCGCTCTCTCTCTCTGGGCATGTCCCTACGTGTTCCCGCTGTGAAGGTCGAGCGTCATAGAGCGTCAACAGAGAGAGGGAGAGAGAGCCTGAGCCTGTTCTCAGTACAGTCCCGGAGCAGCAGCGCGAGCTCCGCTCGGACGGATCGATCCATCCTCCGCATCGACGGAGACGTCGAGCCGCATGGATTGTTGACGTTAGGTGTCTGTTTGTCGGATGTCCCTTTTATGGATTTCGGGGTTTAATCGGTCTGAATTAGGTTTGTAGTTGTTGTCACATTTCCACCCACCGGACACGGACAGACATGGGGTTCTACGGCACCTTGAAGCTCATCTTCTACAAAGTGAGTATCGGTAATAAATGGCGGCTCGGTTCCGTTCGGTGAACGTGAAGGTTGTCGGGCTCGTGCGGCACCGGGATGACGAGGCGTTTCTCCCTGACAGCGGAAAAGCCTCGTGTGTGTGTGTGTGTGTGTGTGTGTGTGTGTGTGTGTGTGTGTGTGTGTGTGTGTGTCATTGCGGAACCGGGACACTGAAACTATTCCCTGCAGCCGTAACGTGAGCGGCGTTTCCTCGTCGGACAGCGACTCTGTTAATTAGAATAACGCTTCCTCGTTAATGCGACCTTCGCGTGTGACGCGTCCGTGTCCGGCTCGTGACGGAGCACAGTGGGCTCCTTCTGCCTCGGCGCGTGGACATGTCCGTGATCGTCTTCCAGCTGCAGGCGGACGTTCCCTGAGACGAGGGCGTCGCTGCTCTGCTGCGGACTGATGCTCGGACTCCGAGGAAAACGGCCAGTGTGTTTGTCTGGTGTAAAACTAGACAAATGTGAATGTGTGTAACCACATAAGTGCATCAGATGAACCTTTAATCAGACTCGACCTGTCACTGTTTGTTATACTTAAATGCGCTGAACAAGAAACACAGAACTTTTTAACGTTGTGACAGGCTGATGTAATAATAAAACAAAAATAAAATGAAACAGTGAAGTTAAGAAGGAATTAGATTTGTTTAAAGCAAAGAAGATCCTTATCTGGTTAAAAACACTGAATCTCATTATAGTAATGTACCTTTAAATGTAGTCTGCAGATTTCTACAAAAATAAAATGTCATCAGTATCAGTGATGCGTCACATTAGAATCATTCAGGGGTTCACAGTCAAACGAAGAAGCTGAGGCAAGTTTTGTTTTTGGCTTAATGAAATCCACACAGACGCGACATCTGCTATTAAAAGCTGCTGACGCTGAGGGGGAGTCAGAAAATGAAGAGCAGATTATGAGTCTGGAGCTGAAATCATGGCTGAGGACAGAGCGTTATCGGGCCGACGTTAGAACGCAGACTGTGTGTGTGTGTGTGTGTGTGTGTGTGTGTGTGTGTGTGTGTGTGTGTGTGTGTGTGTGTGTGTGTGTGTGTGTGTGTGTGTGTGTGTGTGTGTGTGTGTGTGTGTGTGTGTGTGTGTGTGTGTGTGAGCGTGTGCTGCTCTATTTTCGACCAGTGCTGCACCGGCGACATTCTCCCAATTCCCTGCATTCCTGCTCCATTCACAGAGGGAGGCGGTTCCCAGCGTGTCGGTTGTAGCGCGTTAGCGTTAGCGCTGATCAGGAGGCTGCAGCAACTGTTGGGGACATTTTCTGTCCCTTTGTGACCACAGAAACATCACAGACCCACAAACATTCCAAGGATCTCTGGAACGTTTCCTCCACAGGCCACAATAACATGTGCAGTTCCACGTGACTCCACTTCTGGACAGAAACAGTTTGATTAAATCAGGAAATGGAAGGAAACTGTTGGATTGGATTTTTTTCCCGCTTCATTTTCTCTTTTAGTGTCAGTGCTTGTAAAATTTGGCAAATCTTTGTAGTTTTGCTTCTGTTTGGGTTTTGGACGGATCCAAGTCGTTGGTCACACATTAGCAGATGGCTTTTCCACCAACTCATGGATTTATGGGTTGGTGCGTGTCACACAGAACCAGCTAACGAGCAGCTCCAGTGCGTTGATTGAATGGGTTTCAGTCTTAGGTGTAAAAGCTGTTCCAGTTAAAGTCAGACTAAAAGACCAGTTTGAGCTCATTCGTCTCTCCGTTTGAAGGCTCCTGCTGTGATTCCATGAGTTGCTAGCTTGACGCAGGCTCTCTGTCCTTAAACCGTAGATGAAGAGGAAGTTGGATCATGGTCCAGATGGTCGACCGTTCCCTTCAGGGAAGAAGCACTGCAAAGGCAGCGGGTTCCTCAGGTAAGAGTCGGTCTGTCTCGCTGGCTGTTGGTTCAGACGGGTTTTAGCTCCAGAGCAGTTTCTCTTACAGATGTTTAGTTTCTCATGGTTCAGACGGGTTTTAGCTCCAGAGCAGTTTCTCTTACAGATGTTTAGTTTCTCATGGTTCAGACGGGTTTTAGCTCCAGAGCAGTTTCTCTTACAGATGTTGAGTTTCTCATGTTTTGACCTATCGTCTTTGGTGATTATTAGTTTTTTTCGCAGATACTGTGTCTAACAACTGTTTCCTCCCCCCTCCCGTCCAGTCCGTCTGCTCTGGTCCAGGCCACGCCCACCACGTTCGGCGACCTGCGGCTGGCCAATGGGCATTCGGCTCAGCGGCGGCGGGTCACCTCGGGCCCCCCCCCCTCCGGCCTGCAGGACTGGCTTCACACCTTCCAGGTAACGCTCCGCTGCACACACGTCGACCCTGTGGCCACGCCGGCCTCATCGCCCGCCTGTCCCCCTAGATGTGGAGCGGCCCGGAGAGGCTCCTGGCTCTGGACGAGTTGATCGACAGGTGTGAGAACAGTCAGGTGAAGCACGTGATGCAGGTCATCGAGCCCCAGTTCCAGAGAGACTTCATCTCGCTGCTGCCCAAAGAGGTGGGATCACGCAGCGCTGCGGCCGCACGCCAGCGCGGCGCCGTCACTCACTCTCTCCATGCTCCTGCAGCTGGCCCTGTACGTGCTCACCTTCCTGGCTCCCAGAGACCTGCTGCAGGCGGCGCAGACCTGCCGCTACTGGAGGATCCTGGCCGAGGACAACCTGCTGTGGAGGGAGAAGTGCCGGGAGGAAGGTAAACCTCGGCTGCTTTTACTCCTTCCCGTGTGTTTGACGTTGTGGTAAAACTGGAGCTTCGTCGTTAAACCATGGTTCCTGAATGAGCCGGACCCCAGCGTTTAACAGATGTTGTCCCAAAAGAAGCGGTCATTGCGTCCTAAGCAGAGATTACCCACATGTGGTGGGTCTGTGGTCAGAGCAGTGTGTGAGGGATGGACTCAACAGACCACACACATCATGTTTGTCATAGCAGGAACACGTCACCTTCAGGGTCCATATCGTCAATCAATCAATGCTTTATTATATAACACCAACAGACAGTTGACCAAGGCGCTGAAAAGAAATAAAGGGAGGACGGCCTGATCTCCAGTGGTACGGAGTTCCATGCTGTGGATGCACGTTCACCCCAGCGCTCAGTGCTGGGAGGCAGACAATGATTAGCAGAGCGCAGCCAGCGTCTAGGTGCATACGGCTCAATAGGATCATTCAATTATACAGGTGCAGTGCCGTGGGCCGCCTTGAAAGCAAACATTAAAATTTAAACCTGATGCGGAACTCAGCAGCAGCCAATGAAGCGTCGAAGGACGGGTGATGTCATTCTGTTGGAGGCAGAGCCGTGCAGGCGTGTGGATGCAAACTTCCCCACTCTGTGACGCTGAACGTGAGCAGCCTCGCTGCGTGTCCTGTGGTGGTGGTTCAGCCTGTGGAGCCGGAGCTGTGTTGAGCTTTGCAGCCTGGGAGGAACACGCGACGGAGCACGCGGCCGCTCGCTCCTCCTCCGTTCAGCGCAATGCAGGGGCTCGGTGCGAGCCTTTCTCTCTGGGCTTCCTGCCAGTCAGCCGAGATTTACTGCCGGCACGGAGCAGCCATACCAATGAGGCCGCCGGTTAGCGCCGCGCCACAGCCATGCTAATGAGGCCCAGCAGCCGGAGCTGTCAGGGTGCAGGGAGCAACAGGCAGTCACAATGCTGGAGCGGCTCTGTCCATGCTGCACAGCGGAGCTACTGGAGGCTGAGGGCTCGAACCCCAGCTTAGAACTGGACAAACGGAGCTCAGGCCTTCAGTCCTGGTCCAGTCAGTGACCTGATGTTTGTCCCTTGTTGTGTTTCTAGGTATATCAGAGTGTGTGTCTCTTCGTGTGAAGTGTGCACGGCCAGTCGCTGCAGTCAGTCCGTGGAAGTCTGCCTTCATCAGGCAGCACTGCATCGAAACCAACTGGAGGAAGGGCGACGCGCGGGAGCCCATGGTGAGCAGACACCGCCGCCGTCGCGCCGAGCGGCCGCCGCCGCGTCCTGACGCCTGCGTCTCTGTCTGCAGGTGCTGAAAGGCCACGACGACCACGTCATCACCTGCCTCCAGTTCAGCGGAGACCTGATCGTCAGCGGCTCCGACGACAACACCCTCAAAGTGTGGTCGGCCGTCAGCGGCAAGGTGTGTGTGTGTGTGTGTGTGTGTGTGTGTGTGTGTGTGTGTGTGTGTGTGTGTGTGTGTGTGTGTGTGTGTGTGTGTGTGTGTGTGTGTGTGTGTGTGTGTGTGTGTGTGTGTGTGTGTGTGTGTGTGTGTGTGTGTGTGTGTGTGTGGAGCAGGGAGAAATCAAACTTTCACTTATTATTTGGAAAGTCTATTAGTCATATTTTATATTTAAGCTGTGAATATTTACTCATTATTTCAGCAATTGTCCAACATACAAAGACATTAAGGTCTGTATGATATAAGACACAGCACAAGAGGTTTTTCACCAGTTTCACAGAAATAGAGCCGCATTAAAGAATCCTACCAAGCAAAATGTGAAGCTCCATCTAAACTGACTTCATTAGAGTGCTGAGATCCTTTATTGCACTATTTAGATTTTGGATGTGAACGGAAACGGCAACAACCTTTTAGGTTATGGATTTGCCTCACAGACATTAGTTCTGGAGATACGGAACTGGAGCCATTATGTTTAGATGTGAATGAATGTGAGCTGTGGCTCATTCAATCAAACGACACACGTGTGTGTCTGTGTGACATAACCATCAGTTTGGTGAAAGGTTCCATTCCTAGACGAGTGTAATGTTTACGTCTGTTATGTTTTAACCACACACACGGCTCATTGTCTGTACCTGGTTTCAGTAGAACATTCTTCAACTGGACACACCTGCTTTCTCTTCAGTTCAGACCTGCCTGTGTGTGTGGGGGGGGGATCTTCCTGTTGGAAAGAAAAACAACACACCCTGGTGTGTATCCTGCAGGAATGATCAGACCTGTGTTTCCTCTTGTCTCAGTCTGATTAGCTGATCTTTATCAGCAGGACCTGAGGCCAGGTTCTCTTCTCATGCATGAACGCATTGTACTGACGGTTCTGTACAAGCGCAACAGTGTTTTTACATTCATCACCTCTCTCAGCTGCCAGTGTATTAGCGTTTTCATGTTCTGATCAGATAGATCGCTGGCGTGAGTCCTGCTGCGTGAGCTGCAGCTGCAACATCTTCCTCTGCAGCCTTTGCAACAGTTGCCAAGGCAAAGTTTTCCTCGGTTGCCACAGCAACCACCATCACAATAACACCTTCAAGGTGAAACTACCCGCCCCCCGTCCGTTTGTCCTTCGAGGGCAGTTGTGAAAATGGAACAAATATTCTGCATTTGTTCGACACGTTCCCATTCACAGAAAACCTTGAATTTCAGAAAAGCCGACGCCACGTTTTAGTTTGGGTCATTTGTCGTCTTTGCTTTTTAGTTTAGCTTTGCGTTAACTCTCAGCACTAAGCTCAGGCTAAACGGGTGCAACGGGCTCCTGACAACATGCTTTGCTTGTCACTTAGTGCCTGCGGACGTTGACGGGTCACACGGGCGGCGTGTGGTGCAGCGAGATGACGGCCGCCACCGTGATCAGCGGCTCCACCGACCGCACGCTGCGCGTGTGGGACGCCGAGGGCGGAGACTGCGTCCACACGCTGTACGGACACACGTCCACGGTGCGCTGCATGCACCTCCACGGCAACCGGTAACGTTCTCCCATGGACACGCACACGCTCTCATCTCCATGACAACCATACAGAACACCGATGTCTCCATGACAACCAGTCAGACACACATTCGACTTTTACTCTAATATCTGACGAAGCACAGCCTGCATGTCTCCATGGTAACCATTTAATTCAAACATCCCAACAACTTTGTGTAGGCACCAGGTATTAGACGATGGTGACTGACCCTGCGCGCGCACACACACACACACACACACACACACACACACACACACACACACACACACACACACACACACACACAGGCGCTGGTGATGGACACACACTGGTGAACGTTTGCATATTTACTGTGTAAACAAAGGACGCGCTGTGGGACTGGCCTACGGACCACAAACACTGACTGTCCTCCGTCTGCCTCAGGGTGGTGTCGGGCTCTCGGGACACCACGCTGCGAGTGTGGGACGTGTCGTCGGGCCGCTGCGAGCACGTGCTGACGGGCCACATGGCGGCGGTGCGCTGCGTCCAGTACGACGGGCGCCGGGTGGTGTCCGGGGGCTACGACTACATGGTGAAGGTGTGGGACCCTGAGACGGAGGCGTGTCTGCATACACTGCAGGGACACACCAACAGAGTGTACTCGCTACAGGTGAGCACAGCACTGGGTTCTACTGGGCCCGGGCCGTGAAGAACCTGACATTTGAGAGGAACCCGGACCTTTGCTTTGTCTTCGCAGTTTGACGGCGTGTTTGTGGTGAGCGGCTCCCTGGACACGTCAATCCGAGTGTGGGATGCAGAGACAGGTACAAAAATCTGACTGACACATTCATTCCCATCATCACCATAATTTGTAGATTTTAAAATGGTTCAGATCTGATTAACATTGGATCCGTTATAATTCCACCTGCGGACGCGTCTCCCTCAGGTGGATGTGTCCACACGTTGACCGGCCACCAGTCCCTCACCAGCGGCATGGAGCTGCGGGACAACATCCTGGTGTCGGGGAACGCAGACTCCACGGTCCGGGTGTGGGACGTCCGGACGGGCCAGTGCCTCCACACGCTGCAAGGTGAGACGAGAGGGGCGTCGGAGTGCGGAGGACGAGCATAGCTGCTGGTTGGAGGTCACGTGATGATGATGATGATGATGATGATGATGATGATGCTCATCTCAGGTCCTAACAAGCACCAGTCAGCGGTGACGTGCCTCCAGTTCTGCAGAGGCCTGGTTCTGTCGAGCTCAGACGACGGGACGGTCAAGCTGTGGGACCTGAGGACCGGAGCCTGGCTGAGGGACGTGGTGGCGCTGCAGAGCCGCGGGTCAGGTCAGTGAACTGGGTGAACAACAGAGGCGTCGTTACCATGGTTACGGTATCCTGGGTTCATTGACTGTGCTGATACTCAGACACTTACATAACATGTTGATGAGAATATGTCAGAACTTGAAGCTAATTCCTGCCTCGGGGCAGAACGTGTCTCAGCTGCTGCTCTGACGGCGGATGAACCCACACACACGACTGATCCCATCCACTCCTCTTCCAAAGGTGGCGTCGTGTGGCGGATCCGAGCGTCCGACACGCGGCTGGTGTGCGCCGCCGGCAGCAGGAACGGGACGGAGGAAACCAAACTGTTGGTGCTGGACTTTGACCTGGACGACAAGAGGAAGGAGAGCGACTGAGGAGGACGCTTTGCTTTTGAGCACTCGTCCGCTCTCACACACTCTGACTTAGTTCTGACCAAAGTCGTGGCGGTTTCCAGCTTTTCCGACACACGGATGTGAATGTTCCAGTGCAGAGACACGTGGACACAGTGAGGTTCCCAGAGGCATTCAGCTCCAGGTGAATGTGAGCTGGACAAAAGCACGGAGGCTTCTGACGGAAGAGACCATGAATGATTTACTTTAATGCTGCTGAACCAACGAGGACTCGCCTCAACCAACCAACCAACCAACCCACACGAACCAAATGATGGCGGCCGGAGACACGTGCAACGTTTAGAGGCAGACACGAAACCAATGTGAGCGGATCCAGTATAGTCTTTATGAGCAGAAGTGTCTTTGCCCGTTTCTGGCTCAGACTGAGCGTCTGTTTCAGGCCTGTTACTGTAACGTGCTGTAGCCACTGGTTCCACTGGTGAATTCTGTTTTTCCAGTAAGTTAGTCAGCACAAGTATTGTGTTAGTGTTATTGAAGGTGGAAACCACGGTTTCATAGAACAACTGCGAAGCTGTTTGCACCTGTTACAACAAACCATCGTTTAATCTGCAGAGGATTAAAACATGTTACAGCATTTAAACAAAAAATCCATAATGTCCAATTACCAATTGGTGATTGGACAAAAGGTTTAAAGACAGTTACTTTTATATAAATATCATTTTATTAGTACATTTATAAATCGTTATTGGCAGATTACTCAATTCAGATAATAACTTTAAACCCTGACATGAAAATCTATGCCATGAAACCTTCCAGAAGGAAAATTCATTTATTTTAGTTACATGTTTAAAAATGTCTTGGCATCCATTCAGTCAGATCTGTTTGTCGGATGTTTTAAATCTGATTCCTCCTCTAAAGGGTCACTTAACATGTTTTCTTCTGCTGCTGAAATATTAAACACATTCATAATTGAAAACGTCAACTTAACAGATATTAATCTGATAACCTGCTGTTGCCAGGCAACGCCTCCAGCCAATAGCCAGAGATCTGGGTGATATTTTGCCCGGCAACAGGTGGTTTTCGAGGAACGTTGACCTTTGCAGGTGTGAGACTCTGTAGAGATGTAATCATGTAAAATACTGTAAATACAAGAGGATGTAAATATTCAGCTTTTTATAAGAACAAGAGAGAAAATATTATGGAATGAGACCAGGATGGATGAAAAACGATCAATAAAGATTTTTTTTATAAAGCTTGTCTTGTTGCATTAATTAAACACAGATTATATGGTTTTAAGTTTTAGTAAAACAATGATCACTTTTAAATTTGGCTGTAAATTGGATCTTATTTCCTGCATCTTATTGATTTCTCTGCTGCTCTTCTTGGTAAGTTAGTGGAGCACGAGTGTGGTGCTTAGATGGTCAGTGCAGGAAGGTGGCGGAGCTTCGTCTCACGGCTCTGTGATTTCACAATGACCATGACGCATTGTGGAGATGAGGAATATGGGATTAATTAAATGGAAAATAGAAAGTGTTCTGATGGAATAATTCCTTGACCTGGGGACTCGCACTGCAGTGTGTGACATTTGTTTTCTCAGGAAGCACTTTAATTAGGTTTCTCATCAGAATATCAGTGGGTTCATGAGCTGAACAGAACAGATGCAGAGCAACATTATCATTTTACGTTTCCTCTTTGTTTTGACACGTTGCTTTGCACTTATTCTTTGTCTTTGTATCTTTGGTCAGGCTGTAACTGCGTTTGAGCGTTTCCTAAGGAAACTTGGCTTTAAAGGCAAAAAGTGACAAAGCCATGAAATAATGCGTTAAGGAAAGATTTACATGAAAACAGTGTAAAACTGTGGCCCAGAGGAAGAAAACCAAGAGCAAACAGCACTTTTGATGAGACGCCTTCAGGCAAGGCAGGGATTAGACCCTGCAGCAGCGCAATGACTCCTGACACAAGCCAGTGTGTGAATACAAATCAGAGTGAAGTTGAATAAACTGCGTGCATCTAGCCCGTTTGGCCCAGAAACCGATGGGTTGGTTGCCGTGGTAACGATGCCGGGGGGCAGTGAGACTAGACGTCAGCGACGACGATGGCTTTCAATGAAAACCTGCAAACTATGTCCTCAACAGAAGGAGCAGGAGGGTTCAGAGCTGGAAACGAGGATGGAACCTGCTACTTAAAAACACTACAGAGTAACACTGACACTGTACTATCAATACTACGGTGAAGTACTAATACTACGGTGCATTTCTAGTGTAGTTCTTCAATACAAGTCAAAGTTTAGCCTCGACATCTTGCTGTGGTGAAAGTCTGGTGAAAGTCTGATCCTGAAATGCTTTCATCGATTAGAGTTTCTCACAATGCAGCGATTTGTGCTTTGACTCTGTTCTTCATTCATCAGCTAAAATCTCCAGTATGTTTTTAAAGCAGAGACAAAACTTCAAACCTGCAGCTTCCCACACATTTTCTGTCTGTTTTGCTTCATGTGGGAGTTCGAGGAGAGCAAACAACGTTATATAAGAAGCAGGAAATCGCAGCAGCTGCTTGAATCTGTCATTGATAAAATGAATAAATGTGCAGTTAAAGATTCTGTTATTCAACATTTTGTTGTTACTACAAAATCACAAAATACTTTTCTACATTTCATGTGTGTCCAAAACGTGAACATGTAGGTTGAGTCTCTGCCTGAAAATCAGAAAGAACTGAAAATCAGAAGAACTGAGGCATCAACGTAAGAGACATGAAAAAAAGACAACAAGCTTAAATTAATAGAAAATAAAGTGAGAGCTGGAATAAAAACAAAACAAAAAATATACCTGAGAGAAGGGAGCAGGAAAGAAATTCAGCAAAAAGAAAATACACAACATAGACTGGGGGGAAAAGAAACAGGACTGAGAAAGTAAAATAAAAGATGAGAGGAAGGAAACGAATCAATGGCAAGAAAAGCAAGATGAGCAAAAGAAAAGGGGAAGTACAGCTGTTCAATAGAGGAAGTGGATATAAGGAACAAGTCAATATAGGAAAGAAATGTAGAAAGAAACATAAGACATTCAAAATGGCAGAGGAGGAGAAAATAAAAATGGACGAATGAAGAAGGAACACGAAGGAAGGAAGGAAGGAAGGAAGGAAGGAAGGAAGGAAGGAAGGAAGGAAGGAAGGAAGGAAGGAAGGAAGGAAGGAAGGAAGGAAGGAACGAAGGAAGGAAGGAAGGAAGGAATAAAGAAGACGTCTGAGCTGCAGAGAAAGCCGCAGCACTGAGCCTCACATCACCTGTATGTGTGTGTGTGTGTGTGTGTGTGTGTGTGTGTGTGTGTGTGTGTGTGTGTGTGTGTGTGTGTGTGTGTGTGCGTGCGTGCGTATGTGTGTGTGTGTGTGTGTGTGTGTGTGTGTGTGTGCGTGCGTGCGTGCGTGTGTGTGTGCTGGCAGCTACCGACACGCTGCTGGAAAACACCTCATCTATTACCCATGAGGCTTTGCAGTTTGTTGACAGCACAATAATAGGTCCCTGCAGGGTTATAATGCACACACACACACACACACACACACACACACACACACACACTAATGGAAAGGTTTCATGATCAAACCTTGTATTTTAATTTTCTGCCTGAAATGATTTGAAGTAAAATCAATAAGTAGAACGTGCGCAGACACAGACTGGATGTGTTAACGTGACTCAACCTGCTGCAGCTTCACTCAACTTTGACAGAGAATGAAGATGCAACTGTTACATGGTTTGTAAAATAATTTAGCTTCTTTACAGGATCATGTGCCTCTGGGACATCTTTTTCATCCATCTGTCATATAATTTCCTGAAGACCAGTAGAAGACCTGGGGACCAGTAGGAGACTTAAAGACCAGTAGGAGATCTGAGGACCAGTTGGAGACTCGAGCACCAGTAGGAGGACCAGTAGAAGACCCGAGGACCAGTAGGAGGACCAGTAAAGGACCCGAGGACCAGTAGGAGGACCAGTAGAGGACCCGAGGACCAGTAGGAGACTTGAGGACCAGTAGGAGGACCAGTAGAAGACCCGAGGAGCAGTAGGAGGACCAGCAGGAGAGCTGGAGACGTCTTCCTGGGTCTGGACGGTTTATAGCTGTCAGCATCAGCCACCAATGTCTTAAGCTCTTTTTCTTATTTTACTCTTCTAAAAACACCACTAAAGTGCAGCAATACTGATCTAACGTGTATTTTTGTGCCATGTCACTAATAACAAGTAGGTAACAACATGTTCTACAAGTGAGTAGAACATCATTGTGTTTATTGGTTTCATCCGACTGAAGCTTAGTCACAGTCATCGCTTCAACCTCAAACAAAACAGGTGCACGAACGTCATGCAATAAACCGACCTCCACCAGGGGCCACGTCAGTAATTACCATGGAAACGTACACCGTGCCTCCGTTTGTCATCAGCTCTGTGAACGGTGTGTTTGCCTCATGTCTGACGGCCTGAAGAAGCAGGAAGCAGATGAAACTGAGCTTCATCCACACAAACCCACAACGCTACAGGCTCAACATTCATAATCAATCAACCCTCGGTGGATCCACACACAATGTAGGTCACACACGCACACACACACACACACACACACAAGTGATACACTAGTATTCAGGATTCGCCTGATGGAACATCCGTCTGTCCGTCTGTCTGTCTCCCTCTAGAGGTTTAAATGCTGAACTTCTCGTAGCTGATCCCGTGTAAATGATACGGTAAAGATTCAGTTTAAGCAGTTTGATATTTTAGCTAAAGGACAGGTTTTAAACTAACATCTTAATCTTAATAAGAAGCTGTTCATTGGGAGGTATGTGTCAGTCTGCTCCTTTGGGATATTAAACCTTCAATAATGAGAATCTTCACAAATAAAAACCCAAAGAAGGTATTTTAAAGAAGGTTGAGCTTATTACTATTATGTTTCATTAATAGGATTTGAAATATGTTGTATTTACATTACATTAAATTTACACCCCCTCCCCTTTAAGCACAAAGGTTAATGTGAGTTGTCCCTAGAGGTTTCTGCTTAATTTATGAACTTCCAGACATGAACAACGATGAGGACTCCATATAAACTTGGAGGTTTTCCACTGTGTGCTAACTGCATGCTAAAAGTGTATTGTATCATATTGTATCATATCATATGTGTTTGATGTACATGAATGACACTTATATTACATATACTGCTGCTGTTTAATTTGATATTAGGCATGTCTATATTTGTGCGTTTGTTTATCCTGTTAACAGGGGGGGGTCCTAAAAGGTTAAAGTGTTTGTTATCCCACAAACGTCCAAACCACTCAAACAGAATCTGAACTGAATTGTCCTTTATTACTTTAAGGCTCATTATTGACAGACGTAAAAAAATCGTTCACAGTATTTCTGAATCTCAGTTTTTCGTGTAATGGTGTAAATGCTCATTTCTGTCACATTTCGGGGGTTTTAAAATGTTTAATTTGACAGAAAACAAAACCACAAGACAACACACCAAACATCTGGTACAAATGATGGTTTTAAAATATGGCATTTGTAAAAAAAAAGGGGAAAAAAAAGCAAATCTGTTATCATGTCGTGCAACAATCAACCAGATTAATTTCTATTAAACCACAGTAGCAGCTCCACATTTCAGTCCTTTCCCTTTTCTGGAATTCTTGTGAGATTCCAGATTGTTTCTAGAGGATCGGTTGGTGGCACATTATTCCCGGATCACCTGATCGTTCGATACATCATAAAGTCAACTGTGGTGCATCTTGGGAACTTGCCAATGGAGCTCTCTTCTACTGGGGTGTAGACTTTTATCTGTCTCATGTGAGTGTCTCTGCCATTCTGGTGGTTGGCCAAGACGGCAATCTGGATCATGAAGGTGCTGATCGGCTCGTTGGTCCGCTGAAACACAGGAATGGTGCAACGGAGGGTAAACAAGCAACAAATAGTACGTCAGGCTGGGGCAGTGGATGCTGAGGTTATGATACAATTTCCCCCTGTCTGTCTGTCTGTCTGTCTGTCTGTCTGTCTGTCTGTCTGTCTGTCTGACTGTCTGACTGTCTGTCTGACTGTCTGTCTGACTGTCTGTCTGACTGTCTGTCCTTTTGGAAAGATTTAGTGCATATAATTTGAACCTGGTTCACGAGAGAGATGTGAATCCAACCACTGGGCTCCACCATCTCCAATTGCTGCAGAAAGAAAAGGGAAACCAGCAGTTGTGAATATGAATAGCTTTCAAACAAACATTCATCCCGGTGAGGGAGAGCTGTTACCCTGATCTCCTGTAAGTTGTGGAAGTTGTTGCCCACTCGGACTGAGATCTTACTGGGAGTGTAGCTCTCATCAGATTTATAATCAGCGTAAATACACAGCATCTTCACCGTCGTTCTCCTTCTGAAGAGAAAAATGAAAGACACTAAGGACAATGAAAAGAAACACAGATACAGTTTTAGGCGGCAAACAAGAAATGAAACAAAACACAGGTGATTTAGCACCTTAGAAAGAGAAACACACCTGAACTGTATGTTGACTAAGTGAGGCTGGGAGCCATCTGACTGCCAGTACGTCTCCAGGTTGTCGTCCCTCAGCTGATCTACTCCGAAACCTGGACATGGAGAGTTGAGTTAACCTCATACCACGCTCACCACTCCGTATGCACACGGGTGGGTTGCTGTGGGCTGACCAGGTTTACAGGAGGAGAGGGACCACACAGCCTGGGACCCGATCTCCCGGACAGTTCCTGTCCGCTCCAACTGCTTGGGATCCGCTCCGGGTGGTGTTTTACTCGGCGTCGCCATCCTCTGAACACGGACGAAAAACACAACAAAAGCAAACACTGAATGCGTTTTGCTCCTTTTATCTGCATTATATCTTGAAGATCGCCAATATATATCAATTTAATTCAAATATGTTATAACTCTTGTTATGTTAACTCTTGTAATTTGTATAATAAAAATATAATTTCAAAAATTAGGATTATGTCTAATGGAAAATTCTGCAGCGACACATCTAAATGTCTGTTTAGCTGCCTGAGATCCCGTTTAGTTCGTGTCGTGACTATGTTGGAGGCGTTTAAAAGACTTTAGGAAGTCTTTTAAACGACGACGGTCGTATCGTTCTAATTAGACCTAAACATCCATTCAAACATCTACATTGTCTGTAAACATTACACTACTATTTTACTGAAACCTAGTGTGAATTCAGACTAGCTGCTAGCAGCTAAGATCCCCCTTTTAAGGCTAATAAAACCTAGTTTGCAGTAGAACTTACAAACGGCGCTCGCACTAATGTCCAGGGTGGAATTTCAATGCATCCACTGTGACTCCGATTGATATGAATTAAGTTTCAATCACTTTTGTTTTGCTAGCAACTTGTGCGAACCTGTGTCGCTTTGTGATGACGTCACGGGCCTGGTCGCATTCTGCGTGCGTCCCTCCCGCCATCTTTCCTGCCGGCTTCCAGGAGAGGAACACGTTGCTGAAAAAAAGAAGTTTCACTCCCAACTGTTTGTTTCTAGACGTCGTTTCTCGTCCATTTCGTGAAAGCCGCGCACGCGGAGCCGAGCAGGGGTGAGTTTGTGACCTATCGACCCGGACCCAGCTCCTCTCTGGGGGTTTATTGCCATAGTAACGCTGCTTCCGAGGCGAGCAGCTGTCAAAGTGCGGGGCCTGCGGTGCTGATGTCGAGTTACGCGAAGCTAACTGTTAGCTGGCTGCTAGCACACTGGAATGCAGGCACATTTCGGTTCGTTGAGGGTTTTAGCAACTGATTAACACGCTCGTACTTGGATAAAGCGGGTTGGCCGTTCCACCGTTTGCATTTTAACACCGCTTCTTTTCGGCCGCGGAGCGGAAGGGAACGCATTTTTCTTTTGTACGTGTGGGCTGCTCACCCCGACCTTCATTTGTTAGTGTCCTAACCACGTATTATCCTGACCCCTCACACTAGTCAACATCTACCAAGTCCGAGGCGGGGAGGTTTCGCCAGAGTTTGGGATTCGCATTTGACTTCGGCGTTGTAACGGCTCAGATCGGGAGGTAAATGGAGGACAAATCCCAGTTTGAAGCCGCTCGCCACCGCCCGTCACGTTGCGTTCCCAGCGACAGATCCCAGTTAGCGCTGGTAATAACAGCCCAGCTGGAAACAGCATTTTGGGTGTTCATTACACGCGCGTTGCTCTTTTGCCGTTTTACACGCTGTGAGGCGCGTCCTCGCTGCAGGAAAAGCGCAGGATTTTAAACGCAGTCCGGTGACTCACTGTTCCTGATCAGCGCTGCTTTGCGAGCAGCTGCGTGTGTTTTTCTTGTGTGTGAGGCACGAGATGTAACCTCTGGGGACCAGGATCCACGTTAACGCGCTGCGCTGCAGTTTGGCTCGACGCTGTGGCGACACGTCCGCGGCGCCCATTGTTCGACTGTGAAGGCGTTTTGTTTTGTTCAGCGTTGAATGCGTTGCTTCAGCAGAGTTAACGGTGAGGGTGACCCAGTATTTAAAGCCACCATGAGGTGTGCGAAGGCCTCAGTCACCCAGGTGCTTAAACCCAAGGACTCGGCTTGAGGGTCCATCTTCTGCTCCGTCTATCGCTCTCCTCACCAGGCTTAACTGTGCCCCTTCTCTGCTCCCAGCTCCACTGGTGCAGCACCCGTCAGTCCAGCCTGAAACATGGCGGACAAAAACACCAGGATCGCCATCGTCAACCACGACAAATGCAAACCCAAGAAATGCCGTCAGGAGTGCAAGAAGAGCTGCCCAGTCGTCCGGATGGGTGAGCGAGCGTTTGATCTGTTCACGTCCAGAAAAAGGCTAAAAATTAAGACATTCTTGTGTGTGTGTGTGTGTGCATGTGCATGTGTGTGTGTGTGTGTGTGTGCGTGTGGACAGGGAAGCTGTGCATCGAGGTGACTCCACAGAGTAAGATCGTGTGGATCTCAGAATCGCTGTGTATAGGTTGTGGCATCTGCATCAAGGTACTCCTGCTACCTACAGTGGAACCATTGCAGCCGCTTGGGATTTTTGTGTTGCTCTGATGATGCTGCTGTTGTTGCAGAAATGTCCCTTTGGAGCGTTGTCAATCGTCAACCTGCCCAGCAACTTGGAGAAGGAAACCACACACAGATACTGCGCCAACTCCTTCAAACTGCACCGGTACGTTATGTCCAAACACAGCATCATGTGTTTGATGTGTCTGGGTGTGATGATCTCTGGATCATGTGTGTTCAGACTTCTGCTGTAATACTGTGTGTGTCTGTGTGTGTCTGTGTGTGTAGGCTGCCCATCCCCAGGCCTGGTGAGGTGCTGGGGCTGGTGGGGACCAACGGTATCGGCAAATCCACAGCTCTGAAGATATTGGCTGGGAAACAGAAGCCCAACCTGGGGAAGTATGATGTGAGTGTTTAGTCGTCGTTCGCTGGGAGACGAGAGTGGAGCTCAACTGTACAGTCGTGTAGCCGACCGCTTGACTTGATGGGTGTGATTCCTGATTAGGGCTGGAGCTGTGCAGACAAGATAAAACATGGGAGTAGCTGCTCACAGCTTCTGAGCGACCAGCCAAAAGTTGAACATCCATATTTGTAGAAACACAGTTTATACCTTGAAAACCTTTCAACTTTATTAAAAGCCACACACTTCAAATCCTGTTTGTGTGTCACAACTCTGTTTCCACCCATGACTGTATGTTTGTGTGTGCTCTCCGGTCCAGAATCCTCCAGACTGGCAGGAGATCCTGACGTACTTCAGAGGATCTGAGCTGCAGAACTACTTCACCAAAATCCTGGAGGACGACCTGCGAGCCATCGTCAAACCGCAGTACGTCGACCAGATCCCAAAAACGGTCAAGGTGAATAATTTCAACTCAGCTGAGACAGTTTGAAGCTGGATTCACAGACTTGAAGACAACACAGAGGCTGCAGGTTGATGCCAGTCACGTTGGTGTATTCACCAAACTGCAAACTGTTCTTACAAGTTTGCTCCAGCTTCCTCCAGGCTTTACGTTCTGTGGGAATGTTGGGACTGGATGTGATTCTTGGTCTCTCCCCAGGGTTCAGTAGGGGCCATACTGAGCAGGAAGGACGACACAGACACACAGAACATCGTCTGTGACCAGCTAGGTAAAACCCAGCGCTGTGTCGTCGTTATTTCTGCACAGTAAACGTGGACAGAAACCCGCCGCTTGTCCCCAAAGCACTGATGCAGAATGAAGCGCTTTACCTTTAGCTGTGTTGTGATTGGCTGCTTTCCTGCTGTTGCCGGGCAGATCTGACTCACCTGCGAGAGCGGAACGTGGAGGATTTGTCTGGAGGGGAGCTGCAGAGGTTCGCCTGCGCCGTCGTCTGCATCCAGAAGGCCGACATGTGAGGAATCCGCTCCAGGTTTATAATTATTGGACTTCAGGCGACGCGCAGTCTGACGCGTGTTCTGTGTCTCCTCTGCAGTTTTATGTTTGACGAACCATCCAGTTATCTGGATGTTAAACAGAGGCTGAAGGCTGCCATCACCATCCGCTCACTCATCACCCCAGACAGGTAGGAGGCGGTTCCTCCCTGCACACGCTGTCCTCATGCCTCCACTCACCTGCTGTTGTGTGCCGCAGGTACATCATTGTTGTGGAGCACGACCTGAGCGTGTTGGATTATCTGTCTGACTTCATCTGCTGTCTGTACGGAGTCCCCAGCGCCTACGGAGTGGTCACCATGCCCTTCAGCGTCAGAGAGGGTACCAGGACTTCCTCGTTCATACTGAACAGTGCCAAGTTAAATTTAATGTGATGTTTACTGCAGAATTGATGAAAGCCTTTACTGGTCATTATCACATCTTACATTGTAACAACAAAATTGGTCTTCTGCATCTAACCCCTCCCCGTGGGGAGCAGTGGGGAGCAGTGGGCTGCCATGCAGGCGCCGGGGAGCTGCTGACACCTGAATCCTGCTGGGTTTGAACCTGGGACCTGATGGTTCTTCACTTGCTGATTGCAGGTATCAACATCTTCCTGGACGGTTACGTTCCCACGGAGAATCTGCGGTTTCGTGAGGCCTCGCTGGTCTTTAAGGTGGCTGAGACGGCCAACGAGGAGGAGGTGAAGCGGCTCAGGCACTACCAGGTCTGGATCTCACCATCACACCCTTCATGTGAAACACCAGGGAGATGCTCGTGTCTGACTCTGATGTTGTGCCTCAGTATCCTGACATGGAGAAGACGATGGGCGAGTTCACGCTGGAGATCAAAGGGGGAGAATTCACAGACTCTGAGATCATGGTGATGCTGGGGGAGAACGGTGAGCACAGATTATTATTAGTATCATAATCACATCTGGTCTGATGACGATGAGAGGAAAAGAAGGGAGGACTGAGCCGCCGCTGCTGGTTTTCTAACCCCCCGTTTGTGTCTGCAGGCACAGGGAAGACGACCTTCATCAGGATGTTGGCTGGAGGACTCAAACCTGACGGAGGAGGTGAGCGAGTCCTCGTCACAGGACACCTGACAGTGACAGTGTTTCACCGTATTCTCACAAAGGCCCCTCTTAAACTCTGTGTCTCTCTCTTCAGGTGAGGTCCCCATTCTAAACGTCAGCTACAAACCTCAAACCATCAGCCCCAAGTTTAAGGTTTGTTCTGTTTCTTGCTTCGTGTCAGCTCATTTTTGTCAAAGAGCAGAGTCGGTTGATTTTACTTCAGTATGAAAACCTTTTGTGGAGGTTTTGTGAACCTCTTGCTACTGTTTTACTGCATGTGAGTTGGAGATCTGTTCATGTCTTTTACATCCTACATGTTGCTTTTGTCCTGCACACATGTAAATGTGTGAACATGTTTGTTTGTTCAGGGCAGCGTCAGAGCTCTGCTACATGAGAAGATCCGAGACGCCTACACCCACCCACAGTTCATCACAGACGTCATGAAGCCCATGCAGATCGAGAGCATCATAGACCAGGACGTAAGGAACCCACAAACCCTGTTAGATTAAGGTTTGATCTTTTATTAGGCTCAATGAGGGCCCGAAGAGTGGAGTGGAAATGTAATAGCTGGGTTCTACTCTGGACTAGACTTTATTTCATTTAACCTTTTATTCACTCTTTGTCTCCTGCTGCTGACTTACATGACTCACTGCTCCTCCAGCAGAGGTCAGTAAATGACAGTGTCCAGTAGAAGTGAACGCTGCTGCAGAAATGGGGTTCATGGTTTTACTTCTGCTAAGTCAACAAACTTAGTGAAGCTAGATTTAAAATTGTGTCACATTGTGGAGTATGAAACCCAACTCTGATTGACCTTCATCTTCCTCCTGTCCCAGATTCACTGCATGTGATCTCTAGCGCTCACCTTCTCACTTTACATAGGAAGGTAAACATGTTGCATGATATGTTCAGGTGTTGTTCAGAGCATGAACCCTCCCCTGCTCCTCCTGTAGGTGCAGAACCTGTCTGGTGGTGAGCTGCAGAGAGTCGCTCTCACTCTGTGTTTGGGGAAACCAGCTGATGTTTATCTGATCGACGAACCTTCAGCCTACCTGGACTCTGAGCAGAGATTGATGGCCGCCAGAGTCATCAAGAGGTCTGCCAACACTTATTTCCGCCTTCATTCCCCTTTTCTTCAGGCCTTGTGCGTCACAACCTCCGTTCTGCTTGCAGGTACATCCTCCACGCCAAGAAGACGGCGTTTGTGGTGGAGCATGACTTCATCATGGCCACCTACCTGGCCGACAGAGTCATCGTGTTCGACGGTATTCCCTCCAAGAAGACCTTCGCCAACACGTGAGTCTTTAAACGCGGTGACAAGCAAACGTCCCACCGCGATAACGACTGACCCCAAGTCTTGTCTCAGTCCTCAGAGCCTGTTGGCAGGAATGAACCGGTTCCTGTCGCTGCTGGAAATCACATTTAGAAGAGACCCGAACAACTTCAGACCCCGCATCAACAAGCTCAACTCCATCAAGGTGAACTCATTCGACTCTGCTAAAAACGGACGCTACCACTGAAAAGATTCCATATACACACGTTTGGAACCTGTTGAATAACATCACCCTGAACTAAAGCGTTAAAGGATGCGTTTCACTGCTCACTGACCTTTGACCTTTGCCTCGTTTGTTTCAGGACACGGAACAGAAGAGGAGCGGAAACTATTTCTTCCTTGACGACTAAGACGGCGCTGCGTTAAGGAGCGTTGAATGAGTACGACCGTACGGAGTGAAACAACCAACAGCAGATATGTTCAAACGAAACCATCAACGGCCTCATGTTCCGGGCTCAACACAGCAATGTTAAGTAACGTCTCAAAGTATAAAGTGCATTGCTTTGTGTCCGTCGGCCCAAACAGTGGGCTGCATTCACAAGTCGCCAATGTTGTGGAACATTCAGCATATTTTAAACAGTCATGCATTTACAACAACTGAAAATAAACTGATGCTGATCCCAGAACAGTTTCTTTCATTTTACAAGTCAGTCACAGCTGCAGGTACAAGTTAACTCACAAAGATGGAAGGAGCTAAAGGTCTGCTCCACCCTCTGGTCTCAGTTCTTTAACTCATATCAGTGAATGTGTCTACAGTTGGACATGATGGTTTTATATTTACTGCGCTACTGCACTTTATCTGAACACTCTGAACACTGCAGAACTACACTTAGGCGTTACTACAGAAGCTGGTCATAAGTAGAATATCATAAAGTTGATATATTCCGCTACTTCCATTCAAAGTCAAACTTGTATATTTTCATTTATTACACACATAAAAATCTAAATTCACTATCTTCATATTTGAAAATTAAAATTTTAATATCAATACAAAGAATTTTTAGAAATCTTGGCCAACCTGAAACGTATGAACGTGTACATCTCTCAGTACTTGGTTGTGGCTCCTTTTTGCCTAAATCACTGCATCAGTGCGACGTGGCATGGAGTCCATCAGTCTGTGGCACGGCTCATGTTATGAGCCCAGGCTGCTCTCATGGTGGCCTTCAGCTCTTCTGCAGTGTTGGCTCTGGCACATCGCATCGTCCTCTTTACTGGCCAATGAATAACAGGGCTCCCATGGTCCTTAAACCCGGCACTGGGAGCTCTGGGACTGTGTGCAGGAGACAGGTCTTTTTGCAGAATGAAATCTACATCTTCATGAAGTTGTTCACCAGCAGGAAGCACTTTGTGCTCTAAAATTTCCTGGTCTACAGCTGCATTGACCTTTGACCTCAAAACACAGTGGACCAACACCAGCAAATGACACGGCACCAAACCATCACTGACTGTGGGAACTTTACATTGGACCAGAAGCAACGTGGGTTCTGTGCCTCTCCTCTCTTCCTCCAGACTCCAGGTAATTTATCAATTCAATTGAAATTAAACACGCTGCCTAGTACCAGTGACTGCACCCGCTAACGTCACCTCACTAGACCAACAGCGCTGGGTCCACAGGCGACTGACACGTCTGAAAGAGAAGCAGCATCTCATCTTTGGTTTTCAGATTCATTTATTTGATCACATAGAAAAGTCCAAACAGCTTTTGCCCTGTTCAGTAAAGTCTCTCAGACTCAGGAAAAGAAAGGCACAAACAAGGCACAGTCTCTGCAGAGGTTGGAGCTCATCGAGAGACGTGTGAAACAAAACACACAAATTAAAAATCAAATTAGCCCTATATACACATGCTTCAGCTGCTGCGGAGAGAGTTTACATGATGCTGAGCTCTCAGTTGTTACTATACATTCAACGTATGGAAGAAAGCGGCATTCCTCTAAAGAAACAGTTCCGTTTGGGAAAGTCGACCTTTTTGCTCAGAATTAGACAAGGGACAATAAATTGAAAATGACTATGTAACTTCAGCCAACAGCTGGTGAGTTAAGGAGCGCTCACAGGTTTACATCTCATTTGATTCACTTCATTTCCAGACCTAGCGCTATGCTAAGCTAACTCTAAAAGCTCAACCATTAGTGTAAAGTCCCCTGTAGCTCAGTTCCACCAACATGTCACATGAATCCATCAAAAGGCTTTTGCCAAAGTTTGAATAGAATCAGATTTTTAAAGAAAAGACGCGACAATCTTTGGTGTCAGCTCCACGTGAGTATTTTCTTGTTAGTTTAAGTTTCCCGTGACGGTCGGTACCGTCGGGGCTCAGAGCGCTTTGGGACATGTTTTACCTCTTAACGACGCAGACACTTGTTACTTTCAGCTCGTGCAAAGCATTTATTCTATAAACCTCTAAATCCAGCTATTGAGAAGTGTAAAATACATGCTGACAAACTAAAGAGCAGCTATGAGGTCGGTAGTGTTTGACTACGAGCTGGACAGAAAGCAACAAGATGTTACAGACCTAACGGATTGTTTCCGCCATTTCTATGACGGGGTTTAAACAGTGATGAGAAATATAAGGCATCAAAATGATTTGATAAACCACAGCATGAACCCCAGAAAGCCGTGAAGAACAAAGCGAGCTCCGCGTCCTCACTCAGGGCTGGTAGCCTCTGGCCCAGCTCTGCCCCACGTACGAGGGGCCGTACGGGCTGTGGTTGAAGCCCATCCTCCTCTGTCCTCCCCTCCACCCGTCATGGCCTCCCCTCCCTCTGCCTCTGTAGCTCCTCCTCGGCATGCGGTAGTGCGTGCCCGAGGGGTTGAACACCTCCTCCTCCGGGTCGTCCTCGGTGCTGCAGGCCACAGACAGACCCTCTGACATGGCAATGGGCGGCAGGCAGTGAACCTGGCTGGGCTCCGCGGCCCCCGCCCTCATGTATGGTTTTCGGTGGCCCCGATAGACACAAGAGGGGTTGATGTCGACAGGGACCAGTGGTTTGGAGGTGATGTCATGAGGTCCGGGGATGCCGCTGGTCGTCATGGTCATCATGTTGACATGCTAAGACACAGGTAGGTCAGCGTTAACACTGAACTGCACCAACGGCTCCAACATCAAGTACTACTACTGTTGGTCCCACCACTACTAATATATATCTCCTACTTTCCCCCATAGTATTTGATTTGACCCTTGTGGGTGACGTACTATTGGTATGTTGTTGAGTGGCGGGTCCACCAGCAGCACACTCTCTTCCTGCTCCTTCTTGAAACCTAAAAAAGAAGAAAATCTTCGTGAGAGGCTGCACATTTATCTTACTGTAAAATAAGGACTTCAGAAGTCCTTGTGTGCGCGCAGTCATATTTCACATACTTTAGTGCTTTTGCTGAAACAGTTAAAGCTTATGACTGTTTACATACCAAAACTATTGGTGGCATGAGCCACCATCGGCCTGTTGTTAGCCTTAGCCACATTAGCTGCAGCCGGAACCTCCAGTGGAGCGTGAACTCTGCCGAGACCATGGCCAGGCATCGTGTCCCCGTTGGCTGGTGAATGGTGGGCCACTGTCGCTTTGGTGCCCTGGAACTCATCAGGGGTGGATGCCTGATGATATCCCAGTGAGGACGGGGGGTATGGGGGCATTGCTGGGGGCATTGCTGGGGGCATTGCTGGGTGTCCAGGGTCTTGACCTGAGGGGTAACCTTGGGACGGAGGCAGGGTAACTGGGTATGGTGGCGTTGGGGAGGGGTACGCTACTGGGTAGCTGGAGTTGCTAGGTGGGGGCATCTGCTGCTGCTGCCACGGCATTCTTTGGGGCGGAGGCTGAGCGATGGGGTATGTAGCCTGGTTGAAGGGGGGCTCACTGGGGCGATGCGGCTCAGGGACTGGGGCCTGGTGGTCGTACTGAGCCGGCGCCGATGCTGGATTCAGTGGATACTGAGGGTAGGCCTCTTGCTGTTTGACCGGAGAGCTGGAGGGGGGGATCTGGGGGGTCGGGGAGGGTGAGCGGGAGGGAAGTTTGGGGTGAAGTGCGTAGGCCTGCTGGAGGGGCGTGAGGTATATCCAAGGAGGGAACATGGGCAACGTGTACGCCTGAGGACACAGAGCCGTTCAGCTTAGAGACATGTCAAAGATGCTGCAACCACACATTCTAAACATGTTTACATATTCATTTACTCTATTTTACATTTGGATGTAGAATTAATAATGCTGAAATGTGCATTTTAATTTCTTACCTTGATGCCCAAATTGAAGAAAAACCTCAAGATGTTGACGTCTGCAGCAATCAAAAAAATAAATACATGAACAGAAGAGGAGGAAGTTTTATAACAGAAATGATGTGAAATATTTTATTTATTGTAGCTAATAAACAGCATGTGTTGGTTTGAGATGTTTCCAGGGGAGGTAGACTTTAAAACGCTCACCTTTAGGCAGGTCTTCTCCAGACTTGCTGGAGGAGAAGGGTGGGGGTGTCACTATGGCGCCATTCTCTTCCTGGGGAAAACCGGGGTACAGGGGGTCCTGGTAGAGCTGGGACAGTTGCTGCAGAGGAACTGTTCCAGGAATGGACTGAGAGGGAAGTAGTGGGTGAGGAGGTTGCGGTTGTTGGGACAGAGGATGAGCAGGCGGTTCAGTCTGAGGATTCTGAACAGCAGGGGGTGGAGCCTCCATCTTATCCGGGGTGTTGGGGGTTTCGGTTTGAAGAGAGGGATGAGTCAGACCAATGGAGAGTGAGGGGGAGGGATGTGGGACTAGGGAGGGGTGAGGAGCCCGGATCGACTGAGGAGGTAACGGAGGCTGACTGACGGGGGACTGGAGCTGCACGTGGGCCGAGGACGGGACAGAACCTTGAGGAACATTAGGATGGGAAGCTTCAGGAGGACATTGAGATGCCTGAACATGGGCAAACTCGGACTGGGCCTGAGGGGTGTGCTGGGACAGAGCGGACTGGGCCTGGGACCCAGATGAGCCCTGAACCTCCATCTGAGCTGGTGTCTCAGCCTGGGGTAGCGGTGCCTGGGGCTGGGACACAGAAATCTGGTTGTGATATGCTTGGGGCTGAATCTGAGCTGGAGAACTCTGGCTCTGAAAGGTCTGGGGTGCAGTGAGAGGGGCTTCAGCATGTGGTAAAGAATCTGCAAAACCAGGAAAGACAGCGTTTAGGAGCAGGACCCCTGTGACTGTAAATGCAGGAAACACGTGATCCGATGGGGTCAGACCCCCTGCTGTGACACGGACGGCACCATTATAAGTCTGCATTCGACTGCTGCTTGTCATTGCCTTCCCAGTCATGAAGAGGGAGAGACTCATGGTGTATTCAAGTGGACTAATTTCTTAGTGCTACTAGAACTCCTGTAATACAAAAGCAGCCACAAAACAGAATTCTTACCTGGAGTTTGTGCTGGAGCCTCCTGGACCTGGACAGCATGACGGATAACAGGAGAGGAGGAGGGGTTCTGGACTGTGAGGGGAGAGAAGGCGGGCGGACTGGGGGAGTGGGGCAGAGTGGAGAAAGACGGTGAAGAACGGGGGAAAGAGCCGGAAGCAAGGAAGCTCTGCGCAGCAACAGGAGACGGAGCGATGGGAGCGATGAAAGTAGGAGGTGGAACGGCCGAGGACGAAGGCGGAGAAGCTGTGGTTTTAGGATGGAGACCTGAGGAGGAGGAGGAGGTGGATGAAGCAGCAGGGAGAATGGGGGTCACGATGGAGAAGACAGAGGCGGACGACGGCGCAGCGCCTCCTGCTACAGGCTTGGTGTCCGGGGCAGCAGCAGGTGGAGGAGAACACGGCGGAGCACCGGCAGCTGAGGCGTAGGACAGGGCGCTCGCTTTAGCAGCCGGCGCAGCAGAGGCGAGTGGGGGTCCAGGAGCTGCAGCAGCGACGTGAGAGTTGGGCTGTGAGTCGGCCGATGCTGCAGCAGCAGCAGCAGCTGCAGCAGCAGCAGCAGCTGCAGCAGCTGCGCTGGCAGGCGGTGGAGTGGAGGATGTGGGCCTTTCGCCAGCAGGGGGCGCCGCTCTAAAGCTCTCCACCGGACTTTTCTGTGGAACGAGAAAGAAGATGTCGTTCGTTTTTCTAGTCAGAACTGGTTTAAGAACCGTTTCATCCATATCGCTAAGCACATGCATCCAGCTCAGTGTGTTCACAGGTTTCATACTGAGACACGGTCAGTGGAGTGACACCATCTAGTGTGGTTCTAAGCGCTCAGGGTCGCTCACCGTGCTGTGTCTCTGGGGCCTTTTCTTCTCTCCTCCCTTCCTCTTTCCTCCATCGCCCTGCATCACAGACTGAACCTGGGGACAAACGAATATGAATGCACTCATTCAGAAGCTGCCGACCACCCGTCAGTGACTGTAGCTCACCCCCAGCGCAGGGAAGCTGTGTTCATCTCTCAGCTGGATCTCAACAAGGGCCACGTTCCTCTCCTCCTCCTCTCTGGCCAATCGCTGCTCCTCCGTCAGGCCGAACAGCACAGAGTCTGCTGTGCTCCCAGACGTTCTGCACAAAACACCAGTACTGACGGTCTTTAGTCTGTGTGCGAGTATGAGCTTTACCACGATCTCCGTCTGCCCTCTAACCTGATGCCACATCACAAACGTTCATGTTTACATGCACACTGACCTGCTGCTTTTGGTCCCGCCCTGCTCCTCCACAGAGTGTTGCTTCTGCACGCGCCCACCAGAGCCCGGGGTCGTCGCCTGGGCAACAGAGGAGGATGCTGGGGGGGGCTTCCCCCGGCCTCTGCCTTTACATCTCTGTTCACCGTCTGACACAAAATGAAGAATTTCAGTCTATTTACTGTTTATTCCAGTTTATGAATTTTTGACTGGTGTACATGACGTGTGTGTGTGTGTGTGTGTGCGTGTGTGTGTGTGTGTGTGTGTGTGTGTGTGTGTGTGTGTGTGTGTGTGTGTGTGTGTCCACCTCCGTGTCCGTTGTTCAGTTTCTTGTCCCTGTTTGCCACCGTGCTCCAGCTGACCTCCTCATTGAAAGGACGCAAAGTCCACAGAGGAACCTGTCTGCACGCACACACAAAATGTAATTTCATTTTCGGTCCAAAATAAATGTGCTGAGTCTAAACTGGGATTTTCCATAACATTTGTCCTCCACACAAAGGCTTGGTCATTTATTTCCAGTCTAGCAACCATAGACACATACTGTGTTGCCTGTGTGGTGATTAAACACTTATCTGGGCTTAATTTAGCTTAATTAAATTAATATGGAAACGTGTTTCTCTGACCTTAACTTGGTCCAGAGCAGGATAAATGAACTCCAGTGACATCTTTTTCTGCAGATACTGTATGCTGTGAGACACACTCTTATTCCTGGCCATTAATCTGAGCAAAGCGAGCTCTGTATGCAGCCGGAGGAGAAGCTGTAGTTGACTCACTAACTGGACGTTGTCTGACGTAACAACAGCAGTCACTCTTTCTTTTCCTGCTAGTTTACCGCAGACATAATGATCAGACAGCTTTTCTTCCATGTTATTTCCTTTGTGCTACTCTGATCCACATGTGTTAAGTCTTAGTTATGTTAATCACTATCAACACAAACATACAGCTGGGTTTTTGTTGATGTCACCTACTTTAAGCCCAGGTCTTCTATGAAGACCATCACATAGTTGTGGTTGGGAGGAACCTCTTTGACCGTTGCACTGTAGCTCCGTCCACCGCTCTCGAGTCGGACCTACAGGTGAGAAACAAATAACTCACTTAAGCAAACAGCAGACTTGAGCAGAGCATTATTGAACTGAACAGACACACACCAGGCACCGGTCTCCAACAGTGTACTGCATCCCAGCAGCGATGCAATAGTCCAACTTCTGTTGGGCTGAAAGAGAAAGAAACCTCATTTTTATTGCTCATTTTGAGGCTACGAGCCATTTATAATCAGTCACATGATACACGAGGCACACACTTCCAATCTAGCTCCCTCTGGAGGCACTAAAGGCTCAAGCTGCTGTCCTGCTGGTTCTGCAACACGCACTGCCCCAGCTACTACTGCTTACGCTCATCAGGTGTGTTCAGTCAAACACACTGCCAAACCTGATTGAGGTGCTCAGCAGGGAGAGGTGGAAAACCTGCAGGACAGTGAAGAAACTCGTGTGCGTTACCTTTCTTGCTTTTCTCCCACACGTTGTACTCCACATTTCTGTACAGAGTCGGATTCAGTGAACGCCTCAGGCTCTCAGACAGGCGACCACGCCCACGGCCCTGAGAGACACACACACACACACACACACACACACACACACACACACACACACACACACACACACACACACACACACACACACACACACACACACACACACACACACACACACACACACACACACACACAGACACAGACACACACACACAATCAGTGATGCCCAACAACAGGCAGTTCAGCAGCTGTGTACAGTAGGTTAATGATATTTACTGGAAGACGTGTTTCTTACCTTGTGTCTCGCAGAAGTTGTTTCCTTCTCAGCCCTGTGTAAAAAAGGTATTCAAGAAAATTTAAAAACATTACAAATGAAATAAATGATCAATGATAGGAAATAAATAAGAAACTAAACACATATTGTGCAGTTAACAATGTAAGAAATACACAATTTGTATTCTATTAGAATTATGACAACACTGAGTATATGAAGGGAGGAGATGGTTCAGTCAATGCATTTCTACTCATTCAACAAAAAATCAAACCTAAAGACACAACAGCTGTAGATGTCCCTGTTTACATGTGAAGAAACATAAAAAGGACTTTGTACTGGTCGTCATGTCTCCCACCTTAACGTGTCGCTGGAGTCCAGCTCGGACTCGTCGCTGCTCACGCAGGTGGGCAGGCTGTCGTCACTGAGCGCGTGGAGGAGTCGGCTGCCGCGCTGACCAAGACCCGCCAGCATGTTCCGGTCCACCTTAAACACGCGCTCATACAGCAGCTCGTACAGGATGGCTGCAGCAGAGGTGGGAACCACTCACATGAGCCGCCATCACAACTGAATACTGGATACTCACAGAGCCCTGGAGCGTGTGTGTATTGGGTGTGAATTAACATAAAAACTATAATGTCCTACTAAAGCAGCAAGAATGAGGATAGACGGTTCCCTGACCTACAAACATGTGACAAAGATCAGTTTGATGACTCACACTGGCACATGGCAGCGCTCTTAATGTGGCGAGTGGGATAAACGCTGTCATAGTGATTTCCATTCAGAAAACACAGCTGCACCTGTTAAAAGCAGAGGAACTGGAGTCAAACAAATTCAGCAAATTCAATTAAAAAAGGTTAAATAAGTTCTTTGATTTTTAAGTTTCAGAACTGCAACGAAGTGACAGCGTTTGCATTGCACCTAATAAAACATGTACTAGATGGGTTTAAATGCAAATGACTTAGAATGTTAGGAAGGTAAATCCAACTTCATCTGACTCATGACCAGAAAGATGGAGTTCAATGTGACTAATGAGTCTCGAGCTTCACCTTGTCCTTGAAGTTGTTGTCGGTGATGGGCACAGCAGGTTTCCCAGGCTCCTGGTAGATCAGAAAATCCCTCCTAGACGGAGAACAGGGCTTTAATCTCTTGACTAACCGTGGCCCTGTTAAAAACAGGCTGGACCTGCTCAGGGCTGAATATGGACACATTCGAACTGTGTGTTGTTCCCGTTTTGCTGTGTACATATGATCTAACATGTTTAACCCCCAACTACCAGCAAAAGATCAGAGATGCTGTGTTAAGGTCTGGTGCTGATTGATCACAGCCAATATCTTCAAAGCTCGCAGCCACTGAGACCAAAGCTTTAGTAATGAGCTGTGTGGTGTGGTTCTGTGTGGACCCGGCATTTCTACATTACTGCACCAGGTTCTGATCTCAGTTTTACGTACTTGTACATGACAGCCAGTGCGTTGATCTCCACTTCTCCAACCCACTGCTAAAAACCAGAATGGCATGACATCAATACTTAAGGTCAAATAATGGCTATAAATCCCTTAGTACTCTGGATATATTGTAAACGTTACCTGTGGGTCCTGAAGCTTGCACAGGTAGGCCTCAAAGTCGCCTTCAATAAACTGTAAGAACACAAAAAGTGAAGGTTTCATCTCATGGAAAGCGTTTAACAGAGGCGTTAAATATGTCTATTGACGTTCACTTGACCTAAAACTACAGACATCACATCCTGAAAAGTTCAAAGGAATATTTTTTAAATCATTTTGTTCAAATGTTAATTACTGTAACTTCAACGTCGTTTTATCCGACTAGAGTAAAAATGCTTCTTTAACATTTTATAAACACTGTCAGATTAATGGATATAAAAGAGAGATTGCTGATTAGATATGAATTGAAGCATCAATCATAGGCTCAGGCTTTGGGAAGTAAATTAGTTAGTGAGCATCCAGAAATACAACCTGATTTAAAACCCAAGAGCGTTAGACGATTGGTAAAGCAATGGGAATGTGAAAACAAATTAAAGGGGTGAGAAAAAACAAAAATCAACAATAAACGGTGTTTTTTTAGACTTAACACGGTGGAGGTTTACATTTTGACAATTTCAGCAAAAGTTTTTTTTCCTCCTGGCTACACGTCGTCACACTTACAGCTTTAGAGACGTTTGAGCGGAAAAAGTATAATTGAAACATAAACACCAAAACATGAATAAATGCATTATGGAAGTGAAGGCACAGGGAGAAGTGCAGAATGCAGAGCAGCAGCCTGACATCAGGTTTTACACAACGTAATGACAAACACGTATCAAGCATCACACACACATTCTGTACAACTTGCTGAACTGCATTCTGGGAAATGCAGTAAATCACTGCCACAGAGCGAGTCCAGCCAATCGCTGTCTAATGACTGCCATAAAACACGCAAAGACGCACACTTTTGCTTCCAGTTCCTCCTTCACCTTAGCTCTGAAGTGAAACTAAAATCTGCTGTCACTCTACAAACCGATATTTGTTTTATCTTTTCTCCCTAATCCATGTTCAGTTACAATATAGTTTATTTTCAAAGCAATATTAACTCAGCAAAAAGACAAATGTTTACTATGTCAAAAAATGAGTGTGTTGGATTAAATCTTATTAAAGATTACTTTGAAGCCATATGACTATGAAGACAATGTAACAACAATTCAGCGATGTTACCACAGTGTTTGAAGCAGTGTGTATTCATGTGAGTCCATATTCAACCCCTTGACCGGTTACTACAACAAACACACCATCCCACAAAAACTCACATTGTCCAACAGAGTTCAATTAGCAAAGAAAAAAATAGAAATACATGAGTGAGAGTGAGTGCAAAAGAGATAATATTATCAATAAATGAGCTCCTCTCAGATTCATTATGTTTCACAGTATACAGTTTAAGACTGTGTACTTTTACGTCCAGCAGGACCACACGTTCATGTTCTAGAGATTCTCACCACACATTTGCTACATACCGCCTCATACACGTCTCTGTTCCTCTTCAGGAACTCCACACACTGGGCCCGTACTTCAGTGTGAAGGCTCTGACAGTGCAGCACCTGGACGGATCAGAGGTCAGAGGACAGTAAGAGACCCGATGACGTCATTGGAACACCTGCTCACATACACCAAGAAAGAACATCCACCATGTATCTGGACTCTAGTTTCTCTCACCAGGATACGAACCCACTTCACATTAACTATATATTAGCTATATTAAAACTGCATTTATCGGTGTAATTTTTGCGTTTACGGATAAATGTGCCAAGATTCCGTGTCACGTTAAAAGTCTCTCCTTTGCTGGTTGCAGTAACTTTTATTCGGCGAGCAGACACTTGCTAGGCTCCATTAGCACAACAACCGGACCCTGCCCATCCGATCACCTGAGTTCGGTTAGCTTGTTAGAAACGGATCCTTTCCAGGTGTAAACGCGTTACCTGTTCGGCGACAGCCCGAAACAAACACGACCCATCTTTGGCTATCTTCTTCCGATGCAGACCCAGTGACTTCAGGTAGTCGTCCATTGATTTTTCAGCACGCTTCTCTTCATTATTCTGCATGTTTACTCCAGCGTCCATGCTAGCGGGAGCTAGCCGCTAAAGCTAGCTGGTGGGAGGACGTTACCTGCGTGCTTCTTAGTTTTGTTGGCTAGCCGTACAAACTTTTAAACGCCTCGGGGCTACAAGGGGTGAATATCGCATACGAACACAGTTAAACCACTACATCTAAGATTCAAACTGAACCAAAGACAACAATGCCAGCGTCTAGTTTCGTTTTCCACGAAAGCTCCACAGACAGTCTTCCTAACTGTCAGAAAGTGAAAGTAGAAATCCAAGTTTAGCTCTCAGCTAGCAGCTGGTTAGCTTGTAGCAACACGCCCCCTCTTCTTCTACGGTTCCAAGTTGGAAACGACACAACGTAACATTTCCTGTTTCCTACCAAATTAAAACAAGGCTCCCTGTGTAAGAGCATCAATGAAAATGATTTCTGTCACTAAATGGGGCGTTAATATTTCTTTTCTCTTCTGCAGGCTCAGATTATCACTCCCAGTCGCTCTCCACTCCTCTTCTCTCTGGTAGTTCCCTCATCGCTTCCTGTCACGTTCAGCAGTATCGATTTCTGCTCCTGCAGAGAGAGAGACTGGGTGTTGGCACCACTGTGCCCTCATGTGACTGCTGCTCTGGATCCAGCTTATTCTCTGGCTGTTCCATTCATTCGTGTCGTACCAGTGCAGTGGTCTCAGATAAAGCTTTTACGTTGAGTGGTTGTTTCTTTTTCAACAGAGCTCCACTCATTGCCTCAGGTCTTATTACAGCATTCATTGTTACCTTACTTAATGATCTATAAAATACTCTACCTTTACTTTACCGACTTTCTGTCTGAAGTCAAAGAATTAACCGCCAGTATTTATCCCGTTTACCCATTAAACTTTGACCTTTGACCTTTTGGCCAATTGTCCAAGTGTCCAAAAGGCCAAGTGACAGAAACAAAATCCTGGCATATAAGTGAAGGTACTTTTCTGAAAACATACTCCAGACTTGGATGAAAGACATTTAAAAGAAAATATGTATTGAGAATTAATAATACACTTGCCAAATATATAAATTTCAGCAGAGTTCAATATTTAATAATATTGATAATTATTATGCCTAATGAAATAGAAATACTAAAAGAAAATGTACTTAAATGTTCTTGAATGTAATGAAGCAAATTTACCTTGGTGTCCTAGTTTAAGCTATATCCTTTTGACCTCTGCTCCTGGTTCTTCCTCTCATCCTTTCCAACACTGTTGCTCGACCTCATTTTTAAATCCGTCTCCTTCTTCTCACATCCTTTCTCACCTCCTCATACCAATGAACACATCCTTCTCTTCTTTTCTCTAATAGTATTTGCTGAAATCTAATAATGACCTTTGTGTTCATGTCAGTGAGTATTTTTTTCTAACCTCCTCTCGGCCCTCACATTTGCACATGATTGGCTGAGCCCAAGCTGCTGCCGACCAATTGTTAGACCTCCTGCTCACCACCATGGAGACCTACAACATGCCAGGTAACCATGGCAACCGGCGAGGAGGGGACAGGACCCATGGCGATTGACACTTATCCTCCCACTCATTTGGTGAGTGTGGTGTATGACCTTCATCCCTGATTTCTCTCTGAAAAGCCTCTTGAAATCTCTGCTTTCTTCTCACTTCTGTTTAAAATCTGATTGATTTTGTGGTCAGAGAATTTTAGATAATCATTCTATGTCTCTTAATGCATTACACTTTAGCAATATTATTAAAGTGAAGATCAAATATATGGAGAAGTCTCACTGTCCTGTGAAATCTCTGCACCAGTAAACAGATTAGACTCCTTTAGTTCCCACTCCTTCACTGTAACATGATCCTCTCGCTGACGTTGACCACATGTGAGCAGGTGCAGAACCAGAGGTGGGCAGGGGTGGCCCCTCCATTGGCATTGGGGGCACCACCACTGTTTGAGTGGAAACTGTCACATTTACCATTTTATTGACAAATGTGTTTACAATGCTTCATCATGAAATGCTTCCTAAGTCAGATCAAGGAAAAACTTTATTGATCATTGCAGCAGCAAACCGTAACAGGATACAGTAGATAAAATAAACTCAATGAAGAAGATAAAGAGACAATAACATATAAATCTAAAAGAGTGGGAAGTTTTTCATGCTTGTTTATGTTTTTTATGCAAATAAACTAAGATGTAACGTGCAGGCAGACATCGGTTTTCAGGCTATGCAGAGTCTAGCACCACTGATTAGAGACACATCCTGTGAAGCCTTTTCTCTTCTAGTTGCTCTGTTTGTAGGTGTTTCAGGGTTAGTTTTCAGTCAGTTCTACCTCCTTGGTTCTGTATCTCTTAATAAGGTCACATTCAAAACACATTACTTCTGTTGCTGATGTTCTTCTACTACTCGTGCAAAATTATTTTATTTTAAAAAGTGAACTTACATCTCATAAGTGATCCATACCATCATTTCAGAATAACTTGAAATCATATTCTGGGTTTAGAAACAAGCTGAAACTCACTGTGTTATGGGGTAATGGGGGTGTTATGGGGTCTAATGTGTCTGTAGTTAACATAAACAATTTACTCATTTAATTTAAGCAAAATCCTGATAAATTAATTAATAAGTGCAAACAGTACATAACATACACAAGAAGCAAGAGTCATAAAAACAAATAAAATATCAAAACTTTGCTGCTATTCATCACTACATGAACGCATCAAATAGAACCAATTGCCCAGTTTACTGACTTCATAATGTGTACCAGTACCTACCAGGCGTTTGTTCAAATTGCCTTGAGAGAGACCTGTTTTGGTCAAAGCAGTGTTATATATTATGCTTATATCATGCTCCTGAGATGTCATCATTTACTAGAACATATTGAATAAAACATCTTTTCCCATCTCTGAAACAGTCTAACAGCCCTTCGCGTTTTATAGGTTCTCTATGTTTTTTGTTTATTAATGCTAATATTTTTTTATTTAGCATATCAGTAATTCTCACTAAAGTTTGTTTACAGCATCCTTACAGAATAATGTATATTTTAAATTAATTTAAATTTAGGAAACCAAATGTAATGTGAAAGAAAATGTAATTGTTCCTTTTTTTAATTATTACTAAATCAAAGGTTGCCAAATCTGTGTTGTTTGAGGGAGAATGGTTCCAGTTACAGCAACACAACTGACTGTGTATGTGCAGCAGTGACAATCGGACATTATCAGAAACAAAAGGCCCAACTTCCAACCGGCAATGAGCTCTGAACATGTTGGAGCCTCTCACCTTCCTGACATTCAGGTGAGAGGGCTGTTGGTGGGGAAGCAAGCTAAAATCAGCATATTTCTAATTCTATTCAACACTGTTTGAAGCAGACGCTGTCAGTCTACATCTAGCCCTCAACCTGGAACCAAGCTCAGGTTTCTGGTCTTTTTATATTTCCTGTTTCTGCTTATATTTTCTGGTAATCTCCGAGTTGAGAATCTCTGCATCTCTATTGTTGATTTCACTCACTTCTAACATTCACACATTATAAACCAAAGCTATGTCTAATTATCAGCTTCACATTCAGCTCCTGTGTAGGCTGGGAGGAGCTATGGAGAAAACAAATATGGTCATGATTTAGTTGTTTGTGTCAAATTACTGCATTTTAGAGAAGAAGTAACTTTGTACATTTTTACTTTTTTCCGTATGACTCCTCCATGGCCTATTCAAAATAATGAATAATACTCATTTTTTAGAGTAATTTCAGTTATTTTAGTCTTATAGTCTGTAGTGACAGCTGGATCAGTCTGAACCCTTCTAACCCTAACCCTTCAGAGGACTCCACGGTGACCTAAGACCAAAGATGCTGTGGTTTTTTTTAGTTTCCTTCTACACACTTAGAAACAAACTGATGCTTTTGATTTAGTCATTAGTGTTAAAAAAAGCTTAAGTGTCTAAAATTATTCTTTTTTGTCTTAACTAAGTACTGTATAGTGCAACTTCAAATTAAGACATTTAGGACTCGTAGGACCCCGTGTAGTTATGTAAACACAAATACATTATCAATATACATTAACACAAATATTAGAAATATCATCACTGTCCTCCAGAAACCGTAGACTTAAAAATTCTCAAAGAAACAGCAGCGAAGCTAGTATCACTTTGAATCATAGGTACTAAACTAAAATGGTTTAACGTAACCAGCAACTATTTTACAGATTCATCAGGTTTCAAGAAAAATATAAAACAAGTTTGATATAGTTGTTTTTATGTGGTTTCTATTTATAAGGTTATTTTTTAAACCATAACCTTGTGATGGACATGTAACATGGAAATTTCTCCATAGTGGGACGAATAAAGGTCTATCTTAATTCTTGTCATAGAAAGTTTCTTATTAACAATTAACAATTATCTTATCAAAACATACAAATGTCCTTGTTTCAAACACTAAAGGACAAATTTGTTTACAGTCACAGCTTTAGTTTAATTTCACCCAAATATTTGTATATGACCAAACATTTGCAAAACTAATCTTTGTCAAACCTTCAGTAAAGGTAATGGATTTCCATTAAACATCCACAAAACATGTTGGCTTGGTCTTTACATCTGCTTGGTCAAATAATGTTCAGGAGACAAAATTAAGCCGTTTACTAGTGACAGAATTACTTAATTAAATTTTCATTTTCTATTTTTGTGCATGGAGATTTTTTTTGAGTTTAGAGCTTCTGAAGGACAAGAGATACAGGCAATAAATATGTCACACAGATAAATAGATAAGAGTTCAGTGATTATATGAGAAGCTGAAGCAGGCAGGAATGCAGCAAAAATCACGAGCATGATGCAAAAGTTCAATAAATTTAAAACGTTCCTTATCTGTGTGTTTTCAGTGCATTGAGCATAACAGTAGCTGACATTCTCATAGTGTTGAGTGACAGTACGTCGGATACATTACAGAGCTTTACATCCATCGCTTCAAATGTCCAGAGAATGGATAGGAGAGGAAACAAGGGCGGGGAGAGAGGGAATGAGAAGAGAAGACAGGAACAGGAGTAGGGGAGGAGACAATGCATGAGGGAAGGAGAGAGAAGGAAAGGAAATGAGAGGATGAGGAGAAAGTCAACATGAGGGGACTGTGAAGAAAGGAGGGGAGAGAAAGTAGAGGAGGAGAGTGATCAGAAGAGAAGAGAAACACAAGAAGCACTTATGAAGTTGTCAGACCAAGGTAGCTGAGAAATAAGTGCTGGGTGGAGGAGGAGGAGGGGGAAGAGGAGGAAGATGAGGAAGGGCGTGGTTTCAGAGAGATGAGTGTGGTGATGGGCAGGAGAGGAGACAGATCCTTCCATCCCGCCCGGTCAGAGAGCGAGGGGTGAAGCGGAGGGAGCGAGGAGGCCGCAGCGGTGTGCGTGCTGAGCGGAGTGTGCAGCCGCTGCACGTGTTTGTTGGAACGCTGATTGTCTCCGTGCACGTAGGAGCGGTGCGTGTGCACGTCGCTGGGCGCGTCCGCCGCGTTCCCGCTCATGTGCGCGGCGTGTTTGACCTTGCAGTGCAGGCGCAGACTGTCCCGCCGCTTGGCGCTGTAGGGGCAGAGGTCGCAGGTGAACGGGCGCTCCCCCGTGTGCACGCGAACGTGCTCCACCAGTTTGTTGGCTGTCCTGGTCAGGTGGCCGCACCGGTCGCAGCGGTACTGGTTGCCTTGGCGATGACCCTGGAAGTGAACCAGAAGCTCTTGTTGCCCGGGAAACGACCTCTGGCAGATACGGCAGCGATGCTCAGAGGCGCTCTTGTCGGGCTGGGTTGCCATAGCAACTGCAAGAGCGCTACAAGAGGCGGCAGAGGCAGCAGGAGGGATGTCAGGAGGGCATCTGGGAGCCAGAAGGAGAGAGAGAGGTTAAAACAGCCCCGTCTCTTTAAAAGACAGAATGTGCACAGTAAAAGCACAACAGGAGTCCTGCTGGTGATGAAGCACCTGCTCACAGCTGCTTTATTCACCGCTGCCAACACAACATATTTAACAGTTATGACCGGTGGCACTGGTACACAAAGTCAGCACAGTGCAGGTAGTTCACTAAAATACCATCACAGATATTTAGAGTGAATATTCCACACGTAAAAGCACCTCATGTCTCCGCTGACTCCCGTGTCGCCCTGTACGTGCGTGTCGGCATGAACCCTCATCTCTGCCTCCTGATTGGTGGAGTGGTCGCACACGCAGCAGTGCAGCGAGAACGAGCTGCGCTCCCACTGCCGATGTTCTGTCATGTGACTCTGGAAAAGGGCACGGAGGTCCGTCTCAAAGCCACAGACGTGACACCTGGGGGAAGTTTGAAGGTTGGGGAACACGTTTAATCACTGTGGTAGGTGGGCTCCATGTTGATATACAGCATGTGTCATTTGCAGTAAACATAAAGCTACAGCCAGTGGGTGGTTAGCCACGTTAGCTAATGTTAGCTTCTGTTTGATGTAGTTCCTCCAGTTTGTTTGAATTGTGTATTAAGAGCTTTGAAAAGGATGCAAAACATGTGTGAAACCAATGGAAAAGATGCCAGCTGTGGTAAGAAGGTGATGGTGAACATCGGTTTCCTGAGGTGGATCTTTGGAAAATGTAATACTTGGTTTATAGGACAAACAACAGCTTGTTACCTGTAGAAGTAAGAGCAACCTGTGCTTGGATCTCTGCTCAGGCTGCTTTGGCTTCCTGTGAGAAGAGAGACACACGTGTTTATTATTCTCTTTAGTGGTTCATGAAATAAATCTTTGGATGCCATAATTCCCCTTTTTCTTTGTACTGCAAAATCTATTCATGATGAGCCCCTGTGGAAGTTATTACTGAAACAACTTAGAGACTTCACTACAGCACCGTATTTATGATAAACCCAAAGGGCAAGTTGGTGGCAGCATAAATCCATAAGAGCATACACAGAGCCCGCCTCTAAAACATAAAATATATAATATAAACACTGCAGACAAAACAAACCCGTCCAAAATATTTATTTGATCATGTCAGCGCAGTGAAGATAAAAGTTCAAAGCCTTAGAAAAGCCTGTAGAAGCTACTTGAAGGATAGAACTTAAATATTATTCACTGCCTGGAATAAAATATAAAATTAAAGTGTTTAACTATATGATGAAAATAGAGTTCAACTGTTGCTTTTTGAACATTTTCTATTGTTTCACATGTGTTGGGCTGTATAAAATGTGCTACGTGAAGAAACGCGGCCTTTTCCTTTAAGGAACATGACAGCACATGCTGCTAATCACGCTAATATCATTTGGATCAGTGGTAATGTTGAGCCTGTTAGCTCCTTTAATCCTTCCACTCTGACTGACGGTGTCAGTTTCATTACTGCGCGTCACAGCGAGATTGGAAAGCTAAGAAACAATGATAAGCACAACACTGAGTCAGTATGTGAATAAAAAACGCTCCCATGAGACAGTTCTCAACACTCAAAGATCTACGCCTCCTCAAGTAAACAGGAGCTGCTGAGTGTTCTCACACAGTGTCACTGTGGCTTCATCTGAACGCTCTGATGGAGGAGTAGCTATTCCCACCGTCTCCTTCACCCTGTGTCTTACTGTACATGAGTGCACACATTTTACCAAGTGGAGGTTCCTGGGAGCTCAACAGTGGAGGGGAGCGAAGTGGGTCCATGTTCACCTTCGGGTCAGGGCTACAGAAGGAGCAGCACACACACAGTCATGCACGGTAAAAGCACACGCCGAGCTGTGTGGGTAGAGGTCATGGGGTCAACCCCACAGGAAGTGTGACGGTACCTGGTTCTGATGGGTGGACTCATCCTCTCCACCAGCTGATTGTTGGATTTACTGACTCTCTCTGTGGAAAGACAGCGACAATTAATTTATTTTGTTTATTTATTTATGTTTTTATTGTGACGTTTACATTCAACGTATATTGAAATGAGCTAGCATATACCCGCCAGGCAACTCAGAGTAAAATGTTTACAGAAATCTGATTAAGGCGAATCAGACTTTCTTATATACAGTTTCGTTGAGAAGGGTTTCACTACAAAATATAGAAAGATCAAAAGAAAATATGATTTGCTATAAACAGTGTCATCTCCAGAAACTTGCTGCAACTGAATTCGAAAAAGACGTGTAGAAGTGAAACCATCAAATGGATGCTTCCAAGAAATCAACAACCTGAGTGTCCTGCTTGGTCTACAGATTTCCCACTGCTTCACAAGTAGCTGCATTTAATAAAGCACTAGTGAAAGAAATGTGCACAGACATGGTCTATAGGTGACTGAGGTCAGCGGAGTGTGTCCATAAGTTTAAAGTAGACTTTATACGACTGGAACCAAGTCCTTGAAGGTGTTTGAATCGAATAAAACACAACGCAGTCACGTTGTCTCAGAGAGGCTCATTCTGCAGGATTTAACAAGTTAACACCTTTTAATACATTTGATACAACTTTGAAAACAGGTTGAAATCTCATTCATGACAATCACACAAAATAAAAAAACAGAACTGAGACTATTGAGCCTCCAGCAGCTTAATGTAGGGATGAATGTGTAGCTGCTCAGCTAATGTTAGCAAAAGAGAAAATACTACAGAATTTCACTATTAAAACATGAATAAATGAATCAGAATATTTAAATCCCCGGACGCCATGTGATTAGTTCTGTTTATGGCACCACATTGGCAAAAATGTTTTATTGCAATTATAGTGCAATTATTGTCATCATGACTTTTAATTCAGAAAGACGCTAAAGCTTAATTTAACTTCTACCCAGAGTCTCAGCCTTTAGCACTGCTGCTGCTTCTTTTCACTATTTAAGTTGTTCAAGCTAAGACAAGGATTCAAATATAGCATTTGTCCAGATGTCTTGATCTCATCTGTATCTGGATGATGAGAGGAACTGGGGGTGAGTAATTTTTTGATGCCAGTAATACACAGTGTAGCTGCAAACTACATTAACCACTGTCACAAAAGCAACCAGTAGTGTAACTGCAGATCTGTACTGTAGCTGGAGCCACATATTAATTCTGAACATACATTTTGGACCCTGCCTCTTATATTAAGTGATGCCTATCCAACCTTTCTGGACAAGCTTCCTGTATTCTGTTTTCTGACGGCTAAAAAGAGTCTCTACTTCTGCTAACATGGTGGTGTTTTCATCTGCCAGAAATTTTTCATAGGACTGGGGTCACACTCTGGACGTCTATGTTTCTTCCCTTCAGGATATTTTGCTTTCCTGTGTTATGAAATAGAGGCCAAACTCTAAACCTTTCCCCTTGTGTTACTGTAGCTGACAAAGTGTTTGTGTGTGTTACCTGAAAGCTGGTGCAACAATGTGGACGCCAGGTTCACGGACATGTCCTGCCACAGCACAGCTCTGAGGCACTGGTCGGCCATCTTGGCACCAGAGGTCAACTGGTCTTCCATCTTAGCTCCAAAGATGAGCTGCTCCTCGGTCTTTGTCCTTGAAAAGCCTTGGTCAACTATCTTGGCTCCAGGAAGAGGCCACTCTTCTGTCTTGACTCCAGAGAAGGACATGCCGCTCATTTTTGCTCTGGAGAACGGCCGCTCTGCAATTTTTGCTTTAAAGAGAAGCTGCTCCTCCATTTTGGCTCCAGAGAGCAGGTTATCACCCATGTTGGGCCCAGAGACACCATTATCCTCCATTTTAACTTTAATCTCAAACTTGCTGGCTCCAGAAATGGCACCATCACCTGTCTTAAAGCCAGCCTGGCAGCCTCCAGTAAAAAATGTGTCTTCCAATTTCAGGCCAAGAAGACATTGGTCCGCCATTTTGGCTCCAGTGTGCAACTGCTCAGCCATCTTGGTGCCTTTAAGACTCTGGTTTTCTGTTTTCATAGAGAAAAGATGGTAGCTGGAGATTTTTGGTGAAGATGTTTTCACGTCCTTCGTGATAGTTCGGTCGTTGATGTGATCGGCCATAACTATTGTGTCAACTTCAACGGGCTCTTCTTCCTCTTTGACCCTCACGCCCAAGCAGTTCACCTCCTGACGCTCTGTAATTGGTCAAAAATCTGTCAGTGCATCTGTAGTAAATGCTTATACAAGTACGCAGACAGTTGCAAAATCACAAGTCAGTCAACAGTCAGAAATGTACAGAGAACATTTAAAAACTGGTCATGTCTGGCTTAAGACAATCAGGCATCTTACCAGCATAGAAGGCATCATGATAATAACTTGGACTTTCATTAATAATTTAATAAATTAATCAGAGATTATTTTTCTATTATAACTTAACCTAACACTGCCAATATTGTAACACCCAGACGTTACCTGCCAGTTTCCTGAGCAGGTCTGAAGCCAGTGTGTCTGCAGCAGCGTTGCCATCAGGCGTGTGCGTGAGCGACGGTGGTTCAGGACTTGCCCCAGGTCCGTCTGGTGACAGAGCGAGGCCAGGCTCATCCTGCTGGCCTCCCTGAACCTCCAGAAGCGCCTCACGCCGCTGAGGCTCTGCACGGCTCCCAGGATGCACCTGAGCCTTCTGGGTGGCCTCTGAAAACAAGAGAGAAAGTGTGAGTGTGATTTGATTAATCTGTAAATAGATTACAGAGGAGTTCCTATTACAGCCTCTGACTGAACTCAGCTCACCAGTAGAGGTTTGTACAACACATGGCCAAAGGTACGGGACACCAACAATAAAGCAGCACAGGGGCAGTTTTGTTGTTGTGTGTATTATTGGATATACAGGAGAGATGAAGAATAAATCAAGCAAGTCCCACTTGGAGAAAAAAAGGGTTAAAACAGGATGAATACATCCTTCCACTTTGACTGACTGAATACATCTGAGTGGCAGCGTTAGGAGAAAATGCTGAAATGAGGGGTGTGTCCGAATATTTCACCTCATTAATCAATTAGTGAACGAAGCAGGTTTTGACTGTAGGTAAGATGTTACTGCAAAAAGACTTCTTAGAAATGGGAAAAGCATTGGTGAAAATTTGTGAGAATACTTATAAAAAAGGCCGTTATAGACCGAAAATAGAGAATAAAATAAATTTTGTTTAAGCAATTTCATTATGATCATCAACTCCTCAGGTTGAAGGTGCAGTGAGTAAAATGATGATTATTTGGACGATAAAACAAAAGCAGACAATTGATGCTACGTGTGTGTTACCTGACAGCCTGATCAGAAGGTCAGACGCCATCTTGGTACTGACATCAGGGCTGAACAGAGAGGTTGCTGCTGGGAAGGGACTGGAACCTGTGGCACGTGTGTCAGGCGCACTCAGCAAGCGGGCGTCATCGCTGGTGTGTATCCTTACGTGTGTGTTCGAAGGCTGTGTGTGTCGTTTAGCTGCATCAGAGGGAGGCTGCAACACACTCGACCCACGCTTCATTTTCCAGTGTGTGTGTGTTCGTAAAAAGAGAGAGAGTCAAAACTCAGAAGAGAGAGAGAGTGCAAGTGAGAAGGAAGAGGAGGAAGGAGAGGAGGAGGAAGGCAGCGTTGCTAAAATAAGACGACTGTGTTTTTTAACATATGGAAGCAAAGAGAGCATGATAGAGAAAAAGCAAGAGGAGAGTGAGTTAAAGGAGAGAAAATGAGGGAGGATTTGGTGTTCAGGCTGAGCTGCTGCTGGCTCTCATTGACCTGGAAGAAGGAGAAAGAGATGGGTCGAGGGAGAGGAGGTGAAATAGGAAAAAAGAAGATGGATTGAGACGAGAAGCGATAAAACGACCAACAGCAAGGATGAAGGGCAAGAGAGGGCAGAAGAGGATGGAGATGGAAACAAAGAGAAAGGAGAGAAAAGGAGAAGGAATACAGTATGAACAAAGCCAATCTGTGAATAAATAAATTATTGAATGGAAAAGGCCCAATAATAAGGGGATAAATCATCTCATTATCGCCATGGTAACGGACCCTGCTGTGTTGCCTCCTGCCCTGACCTTCCCAATGACAAACAATCAGCAATTATGATCAATAATCATCAATAACCACTTCCACCTGCCATCAGCTATTAACCCTGATCACTTCTCGCCCTTCCAGGGAAGAAGACTTAACACATCAGCTTTGCTTTGTACCAACGTACGTAAAAAAACGGTTACATAACAAATGACAGCCCCAAGCAAGGTGAAAAAGCACAAAAATTCAAATGATTGCTATTTAATATTCTATGTGAGCGGTTTACCCCACTGTTGAACAAATGCATATTTTTAATAAAAGCAATTAACGATGTTGCATTGTAAACATCTTAGCATAGAGAGTTAGTTTATATATGCTTTTGTTTCTCATTGTTCTGTTAGGGCAATAAATATTTATTCAATTCTAATTAGATAAGATTATGAGCCGCAATGATTTTTTCGTAGAAATAAAAATGTTTCTAAATTACAGGGTTTGCTCAAGTATAACAACATAAGATAAGCTAATAAAAATGCTATTAAATGATCAGGTCCTTTCAGGACCTTTCAGATTTGGGCTGTAAATCAGAAACCAGGAGGCATCTGAAGAGCTCACCTTCGTCTCTTGGAACATAATAAATAATTTTTAGTATGTTCTGCTGTTTCATAAACTAATTGATTGATTGACCAAATGATAGTTGTAATTGATAATGGGCATTAGCTCTTCAGTGGGGCTAAAACAAATAACAACAAACAAGAAACAAATCAAATAGATAATAGCAATTATCACAATATAGTCGCATAGAAAATAATGAGGCTACTTAAAAATATAGTAGTTAAAGACATCTGAATGAAACCTGTAGGAGAATTTACAAACTGGCCATTGAAAAAAAATATAAAAATATAACCAATTTGTTAAAAATACATTTGATCAATGCAATAAATTTCTAAAATATAAATAAGTAAGAATAAATAATAACATTTTGCAAAACTGTCCTAAAATAAACGGGATTAAACTAAAATTTTAAAACGCGACAACCCATCCATCCTCGGTTCACCGGTCGACCCCGTCTCGTTCAGCCTCCCGTGTCCGTCTCTAGGCGACACAGCCCGGGATTCTGCTGCGCCGCATCCGGGGGGAGCGGACGTGAGCCCCGGCCCCTCTCCCGGTGTCGGTCGGTGGGTGTCGAAGCCCGCGGAGCCCCGCCGTTAGCTAGTTATGCGTGCCACCCCCACCCCCCGCAACATGGCTGCACGGCCGTCAGACCCCACCGCACCGAGTCACAAAGTCAGTCCCGGGGGCGGCGGCGGAGCTCGTCCCGCGGCGCCGCTGGCTCGGGTATTCTAACGGCTGTTTTTGTGACCGGTAACGGGGGCAGGTGTCAGGAACCGGCCATCACCCTCCCGCCCCCCGCTCGCTCTCCTGCAACATGGCTGAACGGTAACCCGACCTCACGAGACCTCACACGTCCTTTCACGGGTCAGCTAGCATCGGTACCGGGCCGCCGCCGGCACCGGCACCGGCGCGCGGCGGACGGGCCGTTCGGCTCCGTCTCTGTGACTTACCGGTACCGGGTGGGGGCGCAGGTGGCGGCGGTGGTGCAGTCCGGGGCATAGCCTATATTTAGCCTCCAGACGTCTCCCATGGTGACTTCCTCCTCTCCTCCTCTATGACATTATCCCCGCAGCCGAAAGTGAAGCCGAAGGAAAACGGTGGCGATGAACCGCTTCTCCTCCGATGACGGGTCGGTCACCGAGCAGGGCAGATGGAGGGTTCCGCCTCCCCTCTCGCGCTCTCTCTCTTTCTCCCTCTCTCTGTGAGAGGTGCAGCGCGCGTGTCTGTCCACGCGCCGGATCACAGCACAAGGGCAGGTCACGATGAACCCGTGGGCGCGCGCCTCCACCCGAACCCGCGCCCGGACGCTCAAACGGGTGACACGGGAAGAATTCAACACACAGTTGTGTAAAACTGAAGGAAACGTGCTTCTGCTACTTTGTTGATGGCGCGAGCAACATGGCCGCGTGAGCCCCTGGGCTCGCTTTTATTGTTGGCCCCTCTTCACCTTATTTGGTCCTTTCTGGATCATTTCTGTCCCAAAAAAACAGAGCAAAGCCATGTTGTTGTCTTCCTGTGCGGCCCGTGGGTCCTGCTGTGTCCTGCTGTGGCTGTAACTATGATAATACAGATATTTGACCCTAATAAGAATGAATCGGTAGAATAATGGGGCACTTCACTTCCTTTTCCAAAATGCACGCGCAGCTCGTTTTATCACTGTTTTCAAACTGTATATCGGGCACAGGTTCCGGGGGCAGGAGGCAAACCCGCCCTAGCGGCCACAGGTGGTATTACAACGTATGATAACGTGACACGCTTGGGTCAAAAGCTATTTTACAAATCAAATAGTTATAATTAAATTGAACAAAGTTCAGGAGCTTGAATTTAGGATCAACTAACTGGAACTTTAGCATGGAATCCATCTGTATTGGCCAATTGTGCTACAGCGACTTATGTTAATCGTGTGATGCACAAAAAGGAATTATTTCAAAACGAGCTTGTCTTTATTTATTAGAGCCGCTTGTTTGTTGTTGTTTCAAAGTCTAGCGGAGACTTATTCCTAATTAAATCAGGTATCTTTACCAGTATAAGTACAGTAATAATAATATAAAAGCAGTTTTTTGTAATAGCTGGAAAAGAAACCGTAATTTAATTATTCATATGTACTGCAGATGGTTTCAAGTCATTACAATATTCTGGGATTAAACAGCAAAAATTTTTTTACAAAATTTACAGCACTACAGTTATGATTATATATGATGGGGCCCTGTATACTTAGAGCAAAAGTTTAAAAAGCCAGAAGTCAGAAGTAGCAATAATGGTAATACTAATGAATGTATTATTGGCGGTTTGACAATATTAGCAATTATATTATTGTAAATCCTTTGTAGAGAAATACTGTTACTGCTTATACCTGTATTTATCTAGATTCAATTTTAATAGGAAACACAAATGTCCTAAATGTAAGGTACTAAAAAGTATATAAGTATAAAAAATTATTAGAGTTCCAGAAAAAATGCTGAAATATAGTTATAAAATAAATAAAGTTTTATTAAAGCAGTGATAGCCTAAAGTTACTGTATATTAGAAATAGTGACGGTGCAGTGTCGTGTTTCCGCCTGCAGAGGGAGACAGAGCATCTCAGAACAGCATTAAACACGCGTCACAGAGACACAATATCTTAACATAGCGTTAAGACTCTAAGTAAAAGGGATTCCACTTTACTTCCCTTTATAATTTTATTCAGCCAAAATTAACAAAAAAAGTAGACAATACTTCTCAAAAATATTAGTTTAAAAAATACTTTTACACATAATTGAAGAGTCTTTTTTAATGCAATAAACCAAAATTCAGTTTTTGTTAATTGCCTTGAGGGTTTTAATGAAGCGGTTGTTGCCGGCGCGGTTTAAACTTCAAGGCCTCAGGTTTCTTGCATGAGAAGCCGTCATGCTACACTGATACATATTCAAATGGGATAAAGGGAAGTTTGGGAAACCTTTTTAAGCAGGTGACCAACACATCCAGAAGTGGAACCTGAACCTTTGTTATCTAAGCAGGAAGCAGTATGCAGATTGTGTGCAGAAACACTGCATGCAGCTCAGACTGAACGACAGTGGAAAAGTTAGTCAGAGGTCCAATAACTGGAACCCTTATGTCCTCAGCTAGCAAACAATTAAACATTCTGCAATATAAAATTCACTAATCCAAATCAAAATGACTTCAAATCCTACTTTTCATCTTTATGCTGCTTTGTAGCTTGTCATGAACTGAGCCCATCACCATCTGAATGGCACAGTTTCAGTCAGGTAAAGCAAATGACACCTATGAAGTTCTGTGGTGGAGTCACTTGACCTGGTCCTTCCTCTTCCTCACCCTTCATCCTCAACATCACAGACGCTGCAGCAGAAACACACTTTTAAAGGGCTGTGACCGGCGCCAGAGGCAATTTATCATAGTAAAGCACAGACTGATATGTTCTTACACAGACTTGTAGAAGCTCTTCTGGCCCATCATGTGTGCTCTGAAGATGTTAATGGCTTTAAACACGTCCATCTGGTTCTGGTGTTCCTCAATCATGGCTCTGTACCTGTCACACACACACACACACACACACACACACACACACACACACACACACACACACACACACACACACACACACACACACACACACACACACACACACACACACACACACACACACACACTGTGTGTAGTCTGGGCTAACAGAAAATAAACTCTGCACCGGTAAAGTTGACGGCGTCACAAGAGAAACATGCAGCAAAAGCTTCTCTAAAACTACTGGTAAAATAAAAGTCAACGTGATCGAAGATGCAAAAAAGGTGGATCCTCGTTTTCCATTATGCAAATTCACAGTGTGACCTTAAAGAACCGGTAAATCCTCACGTCTACTCCTGAAGCTTCTAGCGCTGCTGTTTAGAGTGGGTAGTACTGCATATGTATCGTATGTACACCCCTCCACCTGCAGGTGAATATTGAAGTACTGCGTGTACTGTGGACATGCAGTAAAGAACGAGGAGGGTCTGTAACAGGTACCTCTGCGTCCACGCGGCCTCGAGCAGGCCGTCTCTGCTCCACGTCTGGTACAGGGTCCGGTTCACAGCCTGAGGCTCAGGTCGGACCCGCTCAGGGAGCAGTTCCCCAGCCAGGAATTCACGGAGCGAGGCTCGAGCCGATAGCGCCACCAGCCAGTAGACGGGATCCTCTAACACCACAGAATGAAAGGCCTGCAGGGGCAGGTGGAGCCACTCTGGGGGGGGGGGTGCGTCAGAGCTCTGACCCGAAACACGCGACACAGCCACAAAACAAAAGCGTTCACTTCACTCCGGTTCTGTCATGATGCAGATGTCTGTTTGTTTTACAAAATATATTTTCCTCTCAGTGTAATGACTCGGGATTATTCAACACTGTACATAAGAGTTCCATTTAGTTAAATGCTCCATTTCACGTTGATCCCTGTTTTCTAAAGAATGTTCTGGTGTCAAATTGTGAAAAGGATTTAGAAGGTTTCATCATTGTACAGCGTTGTTTTCAGACAAGCTGTGACCTTGGAGCATTTTTCCTGCTGGTAAACACAGTTTTTAAAGTAATGTTACAGTTTGAAAGAGGATCAGGGCCACTACACAATTAAAACAAGTTCGGGCCTTTTTCCACAGAACTTTGTGTGATTTGTGTCATTAGTTTGATAATGAAAAGAGAAATGGTCAATTCTTCTTATTTCAGCCGTGCTTGTTCATTTTCTGAAGCGAGACCTAATTGTGGTTTGAGTTGTCAGAGATGCTGAGGGGTCAAACCTCCACTCTGCTCCTGTAGTGTTGAAGTGTGTCCAGCAGAAGTGCCCTCATGCCGTCGTCTTCCTGCAGACGAGCAGTCAGGGTCTGAGGGAGGAAATAAGATGCGTCACCAACCAGTCGCACAGGTTCAGGTCACTGCTGTGGCTCAACCTTAGAGAGAATAGAGAGAGGAAAACTGAAAGAAACAAGAGGCTGCTCAGGTGTAGTTCTTCACCCACAGTCTACTACACTACAAACATAGGTTATATACAGAGGACGAGGACTCATAACCCAACAATGCAAACTAACTGAGTGCCTCCATTTTGACTCTGTTCTAACATATTTTTTTTTCTGCAACACAAGGTTTTTAATACTGAAGTTATATACAATGCTGACGTGTGGAGTGAGCCACACAAACGGACTAAAAGCGTCGGCCTCTGACCTGCAGCGTGATGCTGACTCTGCGCAGGTACAGCGCCTCCTGCTGGAGGAAGCGGGTGTAACACTGCTCTGTCAGGCGACCTGAAGCCAGAGCTCCGAGGAAGGAGGATGAGTGGAGAATCTCCTCCACCAGCAGGTCGCTCTTACTCCACACAGTGTCAAACAAACTCACACCGGGAACAAGCTCTATGGAGGAGGCAGTGAATGCGTGGTGATATGGATCAGAAACTCCCAAACAGCCCCTCAATGAACCGACTCATGCCTTACAGTGAAGGTATGAATGAATCAGTTAACTGTTATTTTAATTTTTTGGTTATTTTTGGCAGATGTGTTACAGTAGTTGCCACATGGACACATCAATGACACAAAATGGCTGCTGAGCACAAGTGAACTCACCTGGATCGACTGGTTTCCTGCTGGGGAGGACGGAGGTGCAACAGCTGGAGACAAACACAGCAACACAGCAACAGTCCAGTAAGTCCAGTAACATCCCAGTAATAGCCCAGTAACAGCCAGGTAAAAGCCCAGTAACAGCCCAGTAACAGCCCGGTAACAGCCCGGTAACAGCCCGGTAAAAGCCCAGTAACAGCCCGGTAAAAGCCCAGTAACAGCCCAGTAATAGCCCAGTAATAGCCCAGTAACAGCCCAGTAATAGCCCAGTAACAGCCCAGTAATAGCCCAGTAACAGCCCAGTAACAGCCCAGTAATAGCCCAGTAATAGCCCAGTAACAGCCCAGTAATAGCCCAGTAACAGCCCAGTAACAGCCCAGTAATAGCCCAGTAACAGCCCAGTAATAGCCCAGTAACAGCCCAGTAATAGCCCAGTAACAGCCCAGTAATAGCCCAGTAATAGCCCAGTAACAGCCCAGAAGAAATGTGCCAGAGAATGTGAGAGCTTTTGTCTCAGAGTAAACAGTCCTTCCTTTTATATCTCACCTGGTGGAGCAGATGTAGAACCTGAGCTGTCCACAGGGGGCGCTGTGCAGCTCTCCACCTAAACACAAA
>NC_040882.2:26528511-26543511 GCF_900634795.4 Betta splendens | reverse complement strand
CCCATGTATGAGAGGAGCATGACGGTGGTGAGATGTGCTGTAGGTCAGACAGAGGAGTTCAAGGTGAGTCAACTCTCATGTTCCAAGAAGTACAGGTAGAGGTGGAGGAGAAGCAGCAATTTATAAATCAGATTTATTAATTACTGCTAAACCTAAACATAGTTATAACTCAATTGAGAGCCTCACTCTGAGCCTTTCTCACCCAGACTCTAAAACTCAGAAGCCACTTGTGTTTTGTATTGTTTACCGTCCTCCTGCTCCATATTCAGAGTTCTTAACTGAATTCTCTGAATTCTTATCTGACTTAGTTCTTAGCACAGATAAAGTCATTGTAGTGGGAGACTTTAACATTCATGTAGATGTTGACAGCAACTGTCTCAGCACTGCTTTTAACTCCTTAATAGACACTATTGGTTTTACACAGCAGGTAAATGAACCCACTCATCGTTTTAACCACACCCTAGATCTTGTCCTGACATATGGGGTTGAAATTGATAATTTAATAGTTCTTCCCCAAAACCCTCTGTTATCTGACCATTTCCTATTAACTTTTGAATTTAGCACAACTGACCCTATAACAGCTGGAAAGAAATGTTACTATAGCAGATGTTTGCTGTTGCCAGATTCAAGCAGATGATTCCATCATCTTTTGCCTCAATGTCTTGTAGACACACAGAGAACAGTCACCTTAATCCTTATGAACAGGTTGACTGTCTTGTAGATGATGCTGCAGCTTCTCTACGTACAATGTTAGACACAGTGGCTCCTCTGAAGAAGAAGACAGTGAATCAGAGGAGGTTAGCTCCGTGGTATAACTCAGACATCCGCAGCCTAAAGCAAAGGACTAGACAACTAGAAAGACAGTGGCGTTCCAACAAAATAAATGTAAACTGCATTGCATGGAAGGACAGTCTAATGAAATATAAAAAAGCACTTTGTGCTGCTAGAAAAACATATTATTTCTCCCTAATTGAGGAAAACAAAAACAACCCCAGGTTTCTTTTCAGCACTGTAGCCAGGCTGACAAAGAGTCATAGCTGTATTGAGTCTACTATCCCCTTAAATCTCAGCAGCAATGACTTTATGAACCACTTTACTTATAAAATTATCATCATTAGAAAAAACATTCAGCAGCGACTTCTTCCAAATGACAGAAAGCACTGTCTAGATCCATCAACTTTAAATATACCAAATCCTCTGTCTTACCTGGACAGCTTCTTCCCCATAACTCATGTGGAGTTAACCTCAATAATCAACTCTTCCAAGTCGTCCACTTGTCTTTTAGATCCAATCCCAACCAGATTACTCAAAGAGGTTCTACCTTTAATCAGCTCGTCCATATTAAATCAAATCAACCAATCTTTACAACTAGGCTATGTACCACAGGCTTTTAAGGTGGCTGTGGTCAAACCTCTTTTAAAAAAAAACCAACCCTGGACCCTGGAGAACTAGCCAACTATAGGCCCATTTCAAATTTACCCTTTATTTCCAAGATTCTGGAAAAAATCGTGGCTAAACAATTATCTGACCACCTGAGTGGGAATAACCTGTACGAAGTTTTTCAGTCAGGATTTAGAAAACATCATAGCACAGAAACAGCTCTGGTTAGAGTCACTAATGATCTTCTATTAGCTTCGGACAATGGTCTAGTTTCTGTCCTTGTCCTGTTAGATCTTAGTGCTGCATTTGATACAATTGATCATAACATTCTATTACAGACACTAGAACATAGAATCAGGATTAAAGGAACAGCATTGGGATGGTTTAAATCCTATTTATTGAACAGATTCCAGTTTGTTCATGTTAATGAGTAATTCTCCACATGCACAAAGATTAGCTATGGAGTTCCACAGGGTTCTGTGCTTGGTCCAATTTTGTTTAACCTTATACATGTCTCTTCTAGGTGAGATTATTAGAAAGCATTCTATTAATTTTCATTGTTATGGAGAAGATACTCAGCTATATATGTCCTTGGAACCAAATGAAACAGATCAACTAGTCAAAATTCAACACATCAAATCCTGGATGTCCCAAAACTTCCTTCAACTAAATTCAGATAAAACTGAAATTCTTATTGTTGGGCCTAAAAATCTGAGAGAGACACTATTGAGTCAGATAGCCACCCTGGATGGCATAACATTAGCTTCAGATTCTACTGTGAGGAACCTTGGTGTCATGTTTGACCAGGATCTCTCTTTTACATCATACATTAAACAAATCTCCAGAACCGCCTACTTCCACCTTAGAAATATAATTAAAATCAGAAGCATCCTCTTTCAGAGCGATGCAGAGAAACTGATCCATGCATTTGTTACCTCTAGGCTGGACTACTGTAACTCCTTACTCATAGGATGTCCTAACAGCTCCTTTAAAAGCCTACAGCTCATTCAAAATGCTGCAGCCAGAGTTCTGACAGGACTTAGAAAGAGAGATCACATTTCTCCTACATTAGCTTCTCTGCACTGGCTGCCTGTAAAATGTAGGATAGAATTTAAAATTTGCCTCCTTACCTACAAAGTACTCAATGATAAAGCTCCTTCTTATCGACCTCATAGTTCCTTATGCTCCCAGCAGAATGCTTCGTTCTCAGAGCGCTGGGCTACTTGTGGTTCCTAGAGTGTCTAAATGTAGAACAGGAGGCAGAGCTTTTAGCTCCTCTCCTCTGGAATCAGCTGGAACCAGAAGCTGACACACTCTCCACCTTTAAGATCAGACTTAAAACCTTCCTTTTTGATAAAGCTTATAGTTAGAGATGGTTCAGGTCACTGGCAATGATTGTTAGTCACAGGAACCATCTCTTAGTTAAGCTGCAATAGACATAGACTGCTGTCAAACTAAAGGGTGGCTGTACAGTATGTGGGATCTGTTGTAAGGTCTTAAACCTTACTTTGTAAAGTGCCTTGAGATAATTTTGTTGTGATTTGGCGCCATATAAATAAAATTGAATTAAATTTAATTGAATTGAATTGAGGTGGGACTTCACCAAAGATCAGCTTTGAGTCCCTTCTTGTTTGCTATGCTGATGGACAGGCCAGTCAGACGAGGTCAGACTGAAATCTCCCTGGACAATGAGGTGAAGAAGGTGCAGGAGTTTAACCGTCAGTGTGATGTGGAAGGCGAGTGTGGAGAAGAGGTGAAGAGGCGAGTGCTGGCGGGTTGGAGCGGGTGGAGGGAAGTGTCAGAAGTGTTGTGTGACATTAGAGTGTCTGCAAGACTCAAAGGGAAGGTGTAACGACAGTGGTGATTTCAGCTCTGCTCTGTGGGTTAGAGACGGTAGCAGTGAGGAAGAGATGGAGCAGAGATGAAGATGCTGAGGTCCTCCTTATAGTGACGAGGTTGGACAAAACCAGGAACCAGCTCATCAGAGGACGGCTCACGCTGCCTGTTATCAACAAAGTCAGAGCACAGACTGAGGTGGTTTGGACGTGTGCAGAGGAGGGAGAGGGAATGTATTGGTGAAAGGATGTTGGAGATGGAGCTGCCAAAAAGAGGGCAAAAGGGACGAGCAAGGAGGAGATACATGGATGTGCTGACAGAGGACATGAGGTTGGCTGGTGTGAGTGGAGACGCCCAGGATAGAATGAGGAGGAGGATGATTCACTGTGGAGACCCCTGATGGGAACAGACTAAAGGAGAAGTAGCAGTCGTGGAGGTTTAAGTCCTTAAACATTCAAGCACGCTTTGTCGTTGTTGTTCTTTGATCATTGTAGATTAGTAGAGAAAAAGACAAAAGACAAAAGCCTTCTAGGCCACGTGCAAACGGAGAAGAGTGATAAGAACAGAGTGAGCCTAGAGGAAGTTTACTGTACGCTGGTGATGGAGAGATTCAGATGGGAGCGGGTGAGGAGGTGTCAGCCTCACGTCCACTGTTACCTGGGAACAGAGCTTCAGTAACAGAGATGACCAGAGGCTCCAAAGTCTCATTGAACCACTTTAAAGTCGCCATGATGGGTAATGAATAGATTTAATGTGTGTACAAGAAAATAAGAGTAAAAGCAGGTGATCTTCACTTCATGAAAAAGAATGTGACTTAGTGAAACCAACTGCACTGTAAACAATGACTGGGACAATGAGGAGAGTGAGTGAGGATGAGGATGAGCAGCGTGACGAAGAGAAGATCCTGGAGGGAGGTGACTACAGCTGGTGCACATCCTGTTGGGGTGTGTGTGTGTGTGTGCGTCCTAATCCTATACTGTAGAAATAACTCTACTAGAACGGACCCTCACCCCTACAGAACCTCTGCAGTCTAACAACTGCTGCTGTTTTTTTCCGCCACCAACATGTGAAAAGTCAGACAGAAGAAGCTTCACATTCATTTACAGTCATAAAACAAACACAGCAGGTTTTGAATACAGCGCTCTCAGGTTCTACACCTCCTACTTCTATGTCCCCCACAGCGCACATCCTGGACCCTGATCGCTCCAAACTGAGCAGGGCCCCTCACTCTCTTCTGTGGCCAGCAGACGACTGTGGGCTCTGATCCTGTGAAGGCTACAGCTGCACAAGGTGAGGACGCTCATCTGTAACATTAATGACTTCACTGTAAGCTGAAATATTTAGTTGTTGCTTAGCTACGAGCAAAAAGTGACTTCCAGCCTTAACCGTCCTGCTTCTCTATGTGTGTGAGGCCATGCCGTCCTCCCTCGTCCGTGCCGGCCTGGTCCTGGTGCTGGTTCTGGTCCTGGTGCCTCCGGCCGCCTGGTCGTTCTCCCAAGGAGCCAACGACGCCTCGTGTCAGGAGATGGTTCCGGGCCACATCCGAGCTCAGCGTCAGAACCTGCAGCACAGCCACATCAGCCTAAGGGCGTCGGCAGCTTCGTACCTGCCTGGACAGTTAATCACAGGTAGAGATTCAATTAGATGAGTCCAAATCAGCAGCCAACTCAAGGTCTATTAAGTTATTTAGAAATCCAACACGTCCCATTTGAGCAGATCAAGTTTCACTTTAGGACAGATGTTAAGTATTTTAAGTCTTTTATGAATCAGGAGGCTTCTCCACCTCCTCCACCAACACAGTCAGCATCTTCTTCCTCAGTCACCGTCCGAAGCTCCCGGGACTTCATGGGCTTCTTGGTGCAAGCTCGCAGCGCACACGGCGCCTGGGACGGTTCCAGGGCAGGAGCCGGTGTGAGGTCCAGAGCTGTGGGACTCAGGCCTACGCTGGCGGGTGGGCCCGGTACGCGAGCGGGCCCGGCGCTGGCGGGTGGGCCCGGTACGCGAGCGGGCCCAGCGCTGGCGGGTGGGGCCTGGGTTCTCACCCCCCCAGGAACCCACGCGCTGCGCTGCCTCTCAGACGCCGACACGCTCACACACTCTGACAAACAGCTGAAGAGGAACCTGTCGTTCGTCTGGAGGGCTCCTGACGCGCCCGTGGGGGACATACGCTTCTAGTGAGTACCGCATACCAGTGCAAAGCTTTAGTCTAGGATCAGGAACAGGTCGTAAAGAAACCACGGCTAATAAAAGCTCAACCACTGGTCGCCTTACTGTGGAAAAGACCTGACCGTTGTGTGATTTACCTGAACGCCTCTTTGTGTGTCATTAAGCATCACGGTGGTCCAGTCCTACTTCGTTTACTGGGCCGGCGTTGAGTCTGCTGTAGTACGTGATGGAAGCCGTAGAAACACCACCGGCTCCATGGAAGGTGAGGTCACAGCAAACACACGAGAGCAAACACAACGCATCCGCAGACTCTCACCAACTCCATCTCTGCATCGTCCTCACAGCTTTCAGAGTCCACGGACCTTCAGCTGGTTCTGTTACTGCACAAACCAGCAGCGCAACACAAAATGATGCAAACACCTCCTCAGCTCCGGCTCCGCTTGGAACCCAAACCCCCACGAACACGCTGCCCAGTAACGGATCCTCCCCCAGCGTTACCAGGGACAACGGGGCTGGAGGTGAGGCAGCCGAACACACAGGAAGTACTGTGACTCAGAGCCAGGACCCAAACAATTCTGTGACGCCATCCAACACAGCGCCGTCGTCTTCAGCGGACGCTGCGCAGATGGAACCTATGGGCCTCCTTCTGCCAAACGTCAGCACGCAGGCCTCAACCACGCCTCATTCCTCTGGTGAGAAGCCAAACCTTCACTTTAAGGACCAAACCGCCTTTGCAGTTGTACCTTCAACCATTCAGCACGTTCCCAGTACAAGACCTCAAAGAGACACAACCCCCGATGCAGGAGACCAGACCCGTTCCCACAGTGGTTCCCAGTCCTGGAGAAGTGGAACTAGGCCCCAAACCAGTACAACACAGCAGCTTCTGGACCCGACTCCTCAGCTCCACCCTTCGCTCCAGCCTCACACACCTTCACCCAGGCCCGTTCCCACAACTAGTGCAAGTGATGCTCTTCCTGCCTCCCAGACACCCACCCTGTTCTCCCAGCCTCAAACCCCTTCACAAAGGGCTGAACCCCGTCTTACCCCGCATCGTCTTGCTCGAAAGCGCCTAGTCAACCAACCCTCGTCCCACTTCCACTTACTGAGTGATTCAGCGCGACCTCAGCCTGAGGCCAGGCACTTTGGACTCCAGAGTGGGCCAAGAGAAACCAGCGCTGCGTCTCTGAGCTCTCTGCCTTTTAGCAGCGCTCACGAGGCGCTGCCTGTTACTACAGACTCTCCCGCCCAGTCTGAAGTCCCACCGGAGGCCTTGAGCGTCTTCTACCAACCACGGCCTCGACCCAACTCCCAAACTGAGTCAAAACCAGTAGACACCTCCACATGGACGCCGTCTCTAGTTTCAGTAAAGCTCAGATCTGGGCCAGTGCTCTTTACACCAGGACACGTAAATAAGGGAGGACAGGTTAACGATTTTCAACACCTAGAAAAGATCAGAGGCACAAACCCAATGTCTGCAACAACCAACCTGCCTTATCCTGCAGAGTCCACTCAAACGCCAGCCCTTCGTTCCTCGTCCTCAGCTCCCACTTTTCCAGGCGCATCTCTTGGTCATGGAAGCTCCAACAGCCCTTTTCTACGTTCAGCTCTGGGGTCTATACGTCCATCGCTAGGGAACCAACCACAAACAGCTGCAGCCATTTTGGCTCTTCCTTCTCCTTTACCGATTTCCATCCCTCCTCATTTCCCCTCTGCTAAATCTTCCTCCTCTTCTCCTCCATCATCAGTCTCTGTTACTGTTCCTTTCTCAAACTCCTCAGAGCATCTTCTAGCATCATCTCAGACGGCCTTGTTTTCAGTTTCTTCCCCATCTTCCTTTACTTCCTCCCAACATGTCAAAGGTTCAACCTTGTCTCCTTCCACTGTCTCAGCAGTCGTCACCTCCTCTTCCAATGCCTCCCTCAATTCTCCGGTTTCATCCTCCACTTTCCCCCCTTCTCCTTCCTCTTCCATGTCTTTCCATTCGACCACCCCTCACCCTGGACCCTCACCAGCTCCCCGTCGTTCTCTGTACAACCCTGTGTCCTCTGTATCACAGTTGCCTTTACAAAGAGTCACCGTTGGCCAGAAGCTGCTAATCCACAACCACATGTTGTCATCTAAACCTGGACTCAACCTAAACCCACCAACACAAAGAAACCCCCGACCGCATCCAAACCCATTGGATCTGAAACCAAACACTTCAGGTAAACCCAAAAATCCCTCCATTCCCTCAAAGACCCCAGACAAAGAGGGCAAGTATCCGGACATTGTCCCCAGACACAGTGCCTGGGAGCTGGGCATGCTGCTGGGCTGCTCCGCGGGGCTGGGGATGGTGTTGGTGGTTGGGCTCCGGTACATGTACCGCCAGGCCTGCGGCAAGAAAACACAGATGACGCTGAACGACCGGGAGAGAGAGTACGGAAGAGGAGAGCGAGGGCTGGTACATGTGCAGGAGTGCGGAGACCTGGTCCGAGTCCGGAGGATCAGAGAGAACAGCTTTGTGCTTCTGGCAGAGTACGACATACTGACGTCACCTGGAGACTGAGGTCCAGGACACAGGCCGAGCTCTAGATGCTAACACATTAGCATGCTAAATGACGAACATGAATTCAACGCTTGCATTTTCTGCTCTATAACAACAGGATGCTCAGAATTTGTATGAATGCAGGTTCTGCTGAGACGCTCAGTAGTGAACAGAGCCCCAAACTGACCCACTGACGTGTATTTGTATGTCTATGTATGTGCTAACCAGTAGCATTAGCAAATAACTGCTTCCTTTGAAATCGTATTCATCAACGTCAAAATAAAATCTATTTTTACTATTATACTTGAAGTCCTTTACCAACAAAGTGCATCTGCTGTCGCTGGGTTTGAGAACGAAACCCTCTAAAGGAGTTTCAGAGGAATCCATCTGAGACATAGTAGAACTGCTACTGATTCACACATGACCTAAAACAACATTTGTCCTTGTCGTTAGCCTGTAACATTCAAGGACCATGTTGCTAATTTGTTTTGAGTATTTGAATACACACGAGACGACTGCAAATGAAACACTAGGACGATTCATTTCACAAGAAGCAAATGGAGTCTCTGTCCTTCAGCTCAGTATGAATGAACCGTTACTGTGTGACTGTATGTGACATTTGAATACATTCTCTGTAGTAACAGCACCTGATGACAATGGAGGAATCTGTTCAAGATGCCAGAGTTAGAGGCAGATCGTCAGATTACATTTAATTAAGGAGTTCAGTTTCAGGGTCTGGTTTACAAACTGGCTCCAGTGATGATGTTTAGTCAGTGACAGGAGATGCAGTTCCACATTTTGTGCTGCGTTTGTGCAGATGTTAACTAAAATGTGCGTGAACCTGCTTCACACTGGCAGTGACCTCCTCACAGTCGCTCACAGCGGCTCTGAAGCAAAGCAGGTGTCGTCTCCAGTGTTTTCTTACCTGCATCTGTGGAGAAGCCCCACAAGCAACACTCAGCTTCTGTCAGGTTTGCAGAGGTTGGCATTCGACTCAGACTTAGATAAGAAGCTGGGAACGTAGCAGCCACAACCGGAGATCAGCTCCTCCACTGGTGAGTGAACGTGAGCCGTTCAGAGACGAGCTCTGTGAGCGCTAACGTGGACGCCCTTCACATGAAGCAGAAAAGCAGAGGTCAAAGCAGAATCCCATGCAAACAAGGCAGATGGAAGGCTGCACCCAAAGAACAGCCTGACTCGGGTCTGGATCAACGCATCAAAGCAGCTAAGGCTTCTAGAAAGTGGTGTGTCGGAATGGGCTGAAAGGTGAGTGTTTTATCAGATGAAGTGCTGCAGCTTTTACTGGTTCCTCAACAAATACTCCTGTTCCAGGCGTCGGACATTTTCAGTAAAATCAGGTTTAAATTTGAGGCTCATACACATGATTTCACTCCCTCTGAGTCCCAGAGGTTCAGTTCTTCTAAATACATTCAGAGTTTAGTGATGGACTTTCATAATAACTAATAAGTATCAGCAGAGAACAGTCACCTACATGCAGACACTTACGCACCTGACACACAAACTGTTTTTGTATCGTGAGTTACAAAAATATGGAGGCAACTTAGAGAAATTCAAGTTTTAAGACGTAAAACTATTTGACTAGTTGGTTTCTACATTAGATGAAACCCGGCTCCACTGAACTCATCCAACCACAGATGTTGTGAAGACATGTTGCTGTAAATGATACAGTTCACAATGCAAAGTGATGGTGACACCTTCCTCAATGTTACAGGTGTCAAAATGAAGACAACGGTGATTATTTTACCGTATAGTAAGTGTCAAATAATGCAGCATTAGTTTGTTTCAGTCATAATTACAACAACTGTCCACATGTTCTGGTAGTGACGTATGAGAAAGAATAGAAAAATGTAGAAAATGTGAAAAAAAAAATCATGGTCCCAGTAACTCCCTTCATTTTTTAGCTGGTTCTGCCAGTGGAAAAATAATAACAGTCAACGTCCTTGTGTTGTCAGGACATGTTTCCATATAAAAATATAACTTCCTTTTGTTTCTTCTACATATAAAACAATAGATTTGATTGCAATAAGAAACAGGAGTTTTTCTTTGTCAAAGAGCTGGAGGCAGTGGAGGAGCGTCAGCCTCGTCCCTCCAGCGAGGTCTCCGTTGATGGGTTGTAACAAGGCACATGTGGCTGCAGCCTCCCTCCTCCACGGCAGGAGCACGGCCCGGTCCACTGTCGTCAGACGGGCTGCAGAGCCGACAGCTTCACTGCCTGATCACAGAGAGAGGACAGCGTCAAGGCACAGACGAGAATCCAACAAACAGAAGAGAAGTCTTTGAACCCAGCACCGCCCTCAGCAGGTCAACGTCCGCGTCCGCTAGAATCACTCCATGTCTCAGCCTACTCGCTGCTTCGCCTCCACCGACCCGTGTACCGCTCCCAAACTGAGCCCCCAGCACCGGCCCAGCACCAAGCCCCAGCACCTGGCCCAACTGAAGCTGCAGCACTGAGGCCATCAGTAGAGTTCAGTAGAGCCCAGATTGTTTTCCTGACGCCACAACTTGCTTTTAAAACTTTATTATTCATTACCAAGAAGACTGAGCGACACAGTGTCAGAGCAGGAGTGAGAGGACAGAAGAATTGACCCAGAAGGTGATCAAACAAAGAGCTTCAGTTTTACTTCTCTACTCACTCAAGGCCGAAGTGTTGCAACGCCGCCCTATTTCAACAACAGCCCAGACTGCAGCAGAGGAGACCAGGTGATGTTAAAGGAGGGCCTAATGTTTGAGCATAGCCTCGGTTTGGTTTTTAAGCTCAGGGTAGGCGTCACCCTGAGTCTACAAACCTTCTGCCGGCTGGTCATCCAGCTGCGGATGGTGGCCACGAGGACGGAGCCCAGCAGGATCTGAGCCGGGTGGTAGATCAGCAGAGGGACCGAGATGAGGGAGAGATGCTCGTAGCCCTCAAACACAATCTTCAACATAGGGATTCCTGAAGGCAAAGAAAGAAATAAGAATGATCTGATGTTTCCTGGGGAACTGATGGTTGTGTGGTGGTGAGTGAGCGAGTGAGTGAGTGAGTGAGTGAGTGAGTGAGTGAGTGAGTGAGTGAGTGAGTGAGTGAGTGAGTGAGTGAGTGAGTGAGTGAGTGAGTGAGTGAGTGAGTGAGTGAGTGAGCGAGTGACTCTACCCAGAGTGAGGGATTTGTGTGTGGAGCAGAACACGATGGCGACTGTGTCTGCTGGGCTGAATCCTGAGCCTGACCTGCAGAGATAAAGGGAAAGTGGAGTCAGATTTTATTCCTCGTCCATCTTCTTCGTTTCAACGTCAGACGTTTTCCAAACACTGGGAAGACACTCACCTGGTAGAGAAGGCAAACGTCAGCAGCATGAAGCTGAGCTGGATGGAGAAAACTGGAACGAGGCAAAACAGTCACTTTAATCTTCAGATGCCAGATGTATAAATAATGTCAAGCCAGACAGTGAATGCAGATGCTATACTGACTGATGAGGACGACCAGCAGCAGACTGGTGGGGTCCAGCTCGATGTTGGGGTTACTGAAGGTGTCACAGAAGGTGGTGTAGATGATCATGAGGAGGACGACGCTGCTGATGGTGCCGAACGGGAGCTTCCTTCGCTCCAGACACTCCCTGAGGAAACCACGACACACCTGTGGACACATCCCAGATAGAAACGTACAGCTCCACAGCAACATGAACTCGTCCACCTTCTCTATGTAACACAGATCCACACCTGACCCACGATGAGAGGCACCACCACGGTCATGAAGAGCTGGGAGAAGATGGAGGAGAAGGGAACGGAGGAGGAGGAGCCCAGCTGGAGGAGGAGAAGAGGGCGTGAAGCCGGGAACCGAAGCAGAATCCATTCTTTACATTTCTAACGCATCTACAGCGTCACAGTCTGAGGGTGTGACTCACAAAGAGCAGCAGCAGCAGAGGAGTCACGACGATGCCCTGCAGGACAGAGACGTGATCACAGGTTACTGGTGACTCGAACGTCAAGAACATCACTCTGAGCTCAAATGTGAACCTCAACTTTTACTAATCTAACATCTTACCAAGAAGCTCCCGAAAGCTGAGTTGAAGATGGCAGCGGCCTAAAGCACGAATAAACACGCAGTCAGTCTCCATGACAACAGGCTGCATATTAGTTTTCAATATTAGTCCATTCGTCAAAGACTTGCTAGCGTCACCTCGTTGCCTCCGACGGCCTTGGTGAGAATAACAGCAGAGGAGACAGGAGGGGGCATGCAGCTGACGGTCTGTAACCTAGGCAACCAACAACAAGCACGACAAGTCATCGTCAGTGTGTAGAACAAGCGGCTCCAGCTCACGGGCTGACTCTGTGGACGCCTCAACATCCAAGCTTTTAGTGTGTGCTTTATTTACTGAGCTTGTGCCTGCTGTCAGAGGAAACGGAAAGAGACGCCTCGTGTCTCATAGTTAGTCTAGGATTTCTGTGGTGTAGAGCTGCAGCTGCTTTCAATGACAGCACAGTGCTCGGCCTGTAGCAGCGCTGAATGTGGGTCTGTGTCCATGTGACTCCCCCTTCAGGTACAGTGAGGCGGCTCCTGAATGAAGGAGGCCATTCACACACGCGTCCTACCCTTTGAGCAGCCACTGGTCGATGGCCGTCAGCGACAGCAGCCGCAGCAGCAGCCACACGGCCAGAGGGAAGAAGACCAGCGTGAAGGACTGCACGAAGAGGTGCAGCCGGACGTGGAGCAACGCGCTGGTCAGCTCCTACAGAGGAGGAAGCAGCCGTCAGAGTCCGTCCCTCACAGAGGAGCTGTCATTTAGGCATTCAGATGTGTTCTCACCTCAGTCTTCAGTGAGAGGCCGCTGTTGAAGAAAATGAGTGAGACAGCAACGTAGGTTATGGTGAACTCTGGCTTTAATGGACCTGACAGGAGAGTTCACCACAAAACCAGGATGTTAGGTCATTGACATGTTGAATATTTTAATTAAATGTGCAGGCACACAGGATCTTTTCATATATGGACCATATAAAACAATAAGTGAATGATATCAAAGAATCAACTGTAAAGCAATATAATTGAATGATATCAAAGAATCAACTGTGATTTAACAATTAAATGAAACTTTTATCTGCAAATGTTTATTGTTTTGATCTGAGTAAACAGATATGTACAGATGTACACACACACAGCTCTATAGGGACATGACAGACAAACTGAGGTGAAGCCAGGTGTTCATCATGAGCAGTCACTTAATATTAAACTGAACTAATATTAGAGCGACATCTCTGTTCTGTTTAACCGCTCACGAAGCGGTTACTTCGTAGACGTCTGTCTGTCTGTTGACATTACTGCTGAATGCAACGTGTCACTACAGCACCAGGTAGGGCGGAGAAACGCACGCACGCGCACCCACGCAATTCTGATTTTGGCGGAAGGAGCCAAACTGAGTTACTCGAAGTCTAAAAGTTGTAGGTTTGTGTATATCAAATCCGCTTTGCATGTGTTGACTGTGAGAATCCAGGGGTGGACGTGTCGTCAGCTCTGAGCTGCTGCCGTCGTGTAGTTGTACAGTGACAGCGATGTGTGTGGTGCTTCACTCACCCCCTTTGACACCGACGCTGGGCTGCAGCTTGGCCGATAAGATGACCACCACTATCCCGATGATGAACCATTCCTTCCGGACCCTGGCCAGGAGGCCCATGTTTCCGCCCGGGCCTCACCGGTTCAGCCCGCCGGCGCCCCCGTCACACCGTCCGGACCCACGTTTTACAACTCTTCAGCTCCGTTTTCCAGCTTTTCTGTCAGAAAACACGGACATAACAACAGGAGCGCTTCCGGACACGTGGGCCTCGGCACGACCGTAAAGACTGGCGGAGAGGCGCAGTTGATTCCTTACCGCACTACCGGTAAAAGGCACGCATAGAAATATGCGCAATAAAACAACAATACCAACCTCATTTATATCCGCAATGTACAAATGACAGAATAGATGCGAAAATAAGTTTTTATATATTACATAGATCAAATATTTTATGTGATATTTATTAACCCCATAATATTATTGTTACCAAAATAAAGTAATTATTTATATAAGTTATATTCTCCCTAATCCAAAATTTTCTATAATAAATATCGAAGATTTGACTAATTGAATATTAATAAATTTGTTCCAGTGTGTTTGATCCAGAGCTTCATCCTCCTCTTCATCATTTCCTCTGGTATGGTACACACACATGAACAGCTAATGCCTCTGTTTGTTTAAGCGATACTTCAGTGCTGAAAAGCAAGTTAAGTTATAAATACTTTACATTTTATCAGCAAAAATGTGCAACAACAGTTAACATTGATGGTCTGTCTCCAGAGAAAACAGTGAAAATGGAAGTAATGTGTTGTGGCTTAAAATGGACATATCCCACAACACCCAGAATGCATTGCACCTGAGCTGAAGTTATTGGACCTACCTGTGGTTTAGCTCCGCCCCCTCTCAGCCCGGCCGTTGTAGGTACAGAAAAACAGCAAGTGCTAGTTGTTGTCTGTGAGCACATGGCAATCAACCCCTGAGATGTCTCAGGGGACTTTTGCAGAGGAATTAATGATTATTTCTCTGCATAAAAAATATGGAAGAATCTGAGTGTCCCTTCATTCTTAAATATTACCTGCAATCGTTTGGGTCAACCCACACTGGAAATCGGTGAAGTTTGCCTTTCACATGGTCTGAAACATGCTGACATCTATTGATGTGAATGTATCTGTTTTTTGTAGATTTAATTGTTTGCCTTTGTATTCGTAACTGCTTGTACTCACGAGCTGCCCACTGGCCAGCTGTTACATGACACAATGTCAATATTATTGACTCACAGTGAGCCTTTCTTAGTATGAGTGTAATGGTGACTCTATATAAAACAAATATGATGAATCTGAAATATATTGTTTAAAAGTGTACTCAGTGGTAATAAGAACATTTTATTAGACCCCGTGTTTTTATTACAGCATCAGATCTATATTGAGGACAAAAAAAGACTCTTTTTTTATCAGTGTTATTGTCCAATGTGTTGCTGCCAATGGACTGTGGCAGTGTGAGCTGCAGAGTCTGCACTAAGCGGCTGGCGCCCTCTGGTGGCCTTCCAGGCCA